>NC_132905.1:77482958-77785988 GCF_047675955.1 Chlorocebus sabaeus
GTCTGTGGGGTTATGCCTGCGGCTCGTCCTGCTACAATTTCACTTGGGTGCAGGCGGGTTGAGTCCAAAAAAGGAGTCAGCAAAGGGAGATAGGGTGGGGCAGTTTTATAGGATTTGGGCAGGAAGTGGAAAATTACAGTGAAAGGGGGTTGTTCTCTTACGGGCAGGGGCGGAGTCACAAGGTGCAGGATGAGATCATGAGACTCATTGTCCAGGGGAGGAATGTCACAAGGTCCATTGATTATTTGGGGTGGAGCAGGAACAAATCACAATGGTGGAATGTCATCTTTTGCGGTTATTCTGTTGCTCCAGGCCATCTGGATGTATATGTACAGGTCACAAGGGTTATGATGGCTTAGCTTGGGCTCTGAGGCCTGACAATGGGAGTCCTCAAATTCATATGTTGACACCGAATGCCTCATGTGGTGGTATGAAGAAGTGGGGCCTTTGGGGAGGTGATTAGTGCCTGAGTGAGTTTATTCGTCCTTCTACCATGTGAAGACATATAAAAAGTGACATCTATGAGGAATGAATCCTCATCAGACATTTAATCTGCTGGTGCCTCAATCTTGGACCTCCTAGCCTCCAGATTTATGAATAAACATTTGCTGTTTATACATTATCCAGTCTAAGGTATTTTGTTATAGCAGCCTGAGTGGACTAAGACATCAAAGAAATAAAGTTTGTACTTAACATGAAATGTATTTCTCCGCACTGCCAAGGTGAAAAAACATTGGAAAGAAAAAGAAAAGAATAGAAATGTAATGAAGTTTAATGTATTCATTCTTATTTTTCTTCTTTCTGTGACATGTTGTTTGCAAGTTTTTCAGCCTTTTGGGGACTCAAGGTTATTTTGCATTCAAACACATTTTTAAATAGAGATTTACTACAGAAAAACATCCCTAGGGCAAAATAAGGAATAAAAATAGAAATCTTGGAAAATCATGGAAATATTACATGCATGCAACAGACCAAAAAGTCATAGCGTATGCTACCTCTTTATCCCTCCAATGAACATGAGTACACGAAACAAAAAAGTTTTGGACTTTTTTGTCCAAAGCTCATTTCGTAAATGTAGTATGACTGAAAACTTTTATATTGAGTAAACTGGTGTGTTTTATTTTCATTGAAAACAAAATCATAGGCCGGGCCTGGTGGCTCAAGCCTGTCATCCCAGCACATTGGGAGGCCAAGGCGGGCGGAGCACTTGAGGTCAGAAGTTCGAGACCATCCTGGCCAAAATGGTGAAACCCCATCTCTACTAAAAATACAAAAATTAGGAAGTTGTGGTGGTGGTGCCTGTAATCCCAGCTATTGGGGAGGCCGAGGCAAGAGAATTGCTTGAACCCAGGAGGCAGAGGTTGCGCTGAGCCAAGCTCATGCCACTGCACTCCAGCTTGGGTGAAGAAGCAAGACTCCATCTCAAAAAACAAAACAAAACAAAATCATAATGTCCAAATATAACTGCTATGTAGTATTTCTTAGGTACAGAAATTTGTGGTTAAAAAACTTACCAGACAGATAAAGGAGACTACCAAAAATGCACTAATTGTTTTTCATGAGCTGATATGGCTAAAAGTCTGACTAGTATAGACCTGCCTCAAGTAAAACAACTATTTAGTGACAAATATTAAATTATATAATAATTTTATAGTACTTCTACATTTTTAATAACTCTTAAATATTGATACCTAATGAAGTTGACATTTTATATCTGTTTATATTCTTTGCATTCAAAATTAGTTTTTCAAGGCCATCTTGATGTGCAGAATGTCTTCAGAGGTCTTGTCATACTCTATTTTCCCTAAATATGGTGTTTTATGTATATATTATATTATACATATGTATTTATGTATATATTATACACATATGCAATTATACATATACATATAATTTGCTAGTTAAGATTTAAATTGAAGCTTTAACTTTAGACTTTTTAAAAAATGACATATATTAAACCACTGAGCATAATGAACCCATCAGGGGAAAAATCTTGGATTACTCTAGTTGTTTTTTTCACTAGTTGTTTATAATGATCAAGGGTAATTATTATTATTTCACTTGACAAGAACAGAATTCACACTGACATTGCTTTTGCTGCTCTTGTGTTTTCCACCGCACTGTTATTAGCATCTCCCACACCAGGAAGGCTGTGGCAGGAAAGAGTTACTTTTATTTTTCTTTGTGGAACAAAGAGGCTGAAGTTGTCAGAAATTCTGTCATCTCCTTATTATTTCATTCTTCATGGATGAACAACAAAAATGGGAGGAAGTATCAATTGAGACTCTCTCGCCTCTAATTTTTTTTTGGGGGGGAGGGGGTTAGGTTAGCCAATAGGAATTTGATGGAGAATATTCTTGTGAAAACTGAACTTCTAGAGACAAAATTTTCAGAGGATCTGGGTTTGTTTGTTTGTTTTGGGTGAGACAGAGGCCAAGAGGAGGACAGAAATAGATGGGCAGAAGTGAAATGTGATAGGTTAGTGACCATTGCTTCTTACAATGAGAAAAGCAGTTTAGGCATCCCAGCCAGTCTTAGACAGACTGTGCTGTGAGGGATCATGCTGTGAGGGATCAAAAAAGACTGAAATCAGACCCTGAATCTAAGAAATTAGATTTCCCCAGAGGCTGTTCTCAAGCCACTTGTTCCCTATATTCAGAATATTTGCTTCCAGCTAGCACTCTGTATTAGTTTGCCAGGGCTGCTGTGTTAGTGTCCTAGGACTGCCATAACAAAATATCAAGACTGGGTCACTTAAACAACATAAATTTATTTCTCATAGTTCTAGTGCCTAAAGTCCAAGATCAAGGGGTCAGCAAATTTGGTTTCTCCTGAGTTCTCTCCCCTTGGCCTGCAGAGGATCGTCTTCTTACTGTGTCCTCGGACAAGACCACTAGTCATATTGGATAAAGTCTGCGCCCTTATGACCTCATTTAATCTTAATGACTGCCTTGAAGACCCTATCTCTAAATCTAGTCACGTGGGTGGTTAAGGATTCAACAGAGGAATTTTGGGGGGAACAGAGATGCCATAACAAAATACAATATGCAAGGTCGCTTCAACAACAGAAATTTATTTCTCATAGTTCTGGAGGCTGGAAGCCTGAGATCAAGGTGGCAGGACTGTACTCTTCTGAGGCCTCTTTCTTTGAGTTGCCCATGGCCCCTTCTTGCTTTCTCTTCACCTGGTCACCCCTCTGTGCACATGAATATTGCTGGTGTCTCTTTTTGTATGTCCTAATCTCCAGGTATGAGGACAACAATCGGATTGTATTATGCACACCCTAACAGCCTCATTTAACTTAATTACCTTTTTAAATGTCCTATTTTCAAATATGGTCATCCTGAGGCTCTTTGAGTTAGGGATTCACATGTGAATTTTGAAGACACAAAATTCAGTCCATAACAACTATTATATATCTTTAAGTAAGTATTAAGTAAATATTGTCCAAAGATGAATGTGACATGATGTGCTTTCTAAGACACATAAATATATTTTCTAAACTAATCTATTTAACTAAAGAGTATCAAGTTCAAAATCTTTCAGCTTGTGTAAATATTATTAAAGTATTTGCATAGACATCAAGTCAAATGATACTAGATTAAGTGGATTTTCATATTAAAATATTTTGTCAACCCCTAGCTAATTCTATAAATAAATTTTTTCCAAGCTTCATCATAGATTTAAGCATAAATTCTAGAGCCATGTTTTGTAAAAGCAAATATAGAAAATGTTCCCCTGTGACCGGGGGATAGGATATAAAAAGAAGTAATTATGTTGGAAAACAAATGGTCAATTACATAAGATTAAAATTTATAATTTCTCCCCATGAAGGAAATGACTTGGTAGTTTACTATTAGTTTACAATGTTGGATACACACATATAAACATGCATGTTTATATGTGCATGTTTATATGAACATTTTAATAATATTCACACATGAACACACACATGCATATGTCACTACGGAACAGTAATCTATCATCAATAACTCTAAAACGTAATAGCCTAAATCTGGAAACAAACCAAATGCCTATCAACAGAAGAACAGAAAACACATTGTGGTAAACCCACATAATAAGCACTACACAGCAATAAAGGGAATCCATCACTGAAATACAAAGCAGAATGGAGGAATCTTGCGGACACTACACGGAGCAAAAGAAGCCAGGCAATCAAAGGGATGAACTAATAGATGGTTACAGAACTCAGAAAGTGGCTGCCTCTGGAGGGAAAATTGTCTGGAAAGAGACAAAAAAGAACTTTCTGTGGTGACAGAAATGTGCTAAATCTTATTTTATTTGATCATTACACAGGTCATAGTCATATATAATTGTCAAATATACTGAACTGAACATTTAAAATCCTATGCATTTTGTTAGAATAAAAATTTTTAAAAAGAAGAAATAAAACTCAAACATAGCCACAAACATTTTGGTAACAGTACAAAGGCTTAGAATTTATTTTACCACTACTGGGTATTGTTGCATTTAAATTTGGGGAGACAGGCCTTGAATAAATCATTTATCACTGTATGCAATATTCAATAGTTAATTGCACAGGACAAGGCAAACTGGAAAGGTGATGAGGAATGGGAGGTTCTGATAAGGGAATTTTATTTATTTATTTTCCTGACAGCAAGAGTATTAAGTAGCCCTCATATATGCAATATATAGGCATACTGTCCACACAAAGATACACAATATATGCAAATATTCTTAGAATTGTCTTAGAAGTAATGTAAACCATTTTACTATGATTTTGCTAAAGTATCAATCTTTGAAATATGCACATTTTATTCCTGTGCTGTAGGCTAGCCAATGAGAGATATAGTATCAATCTCTGTCATATATAATAGTCTCTGATGACTTGTGAACTTCATGCAATTTATACTTTAATCATTACTCTTGGTAGTAGGGAAGTGACTAAGTCTGTTACATAGTCCCCTTGACACATGTAAGGGTTATAAAAGAGGGAAATAAAAGATAAGCTCTATTTGGAGCCGATTTTCCTCTTCTGAGAAGCATACTCTCAGTGAGAAAGTGGTCATGCCACTTTTACAATCACTCTAATATACAGATTCTCAGGAAGAGGTTTTAGTTACATGATTAAGGATTTGAGTATGGTGTTGGAGAGAAACACTACATCTTTTGGTGCAGTCTTCAGAGAGAATGATGGACATATTCGATCAGGTATTTGAACTGGTATAAATATTGTGCTTTTATTTCCACTTCATATGGGATTATTTACAATTGAGTGATTCTAAGCTACTGCTGGGAAACTCAGATTAGAATGAATGAACGGATGAAGAAATTAAATATATTAAGCCATAGAATGGAATATTTGGTAATTTCACATATCATGTTATCTTATGGAAAACTAAACATGAAAAAAATGTACAGGAAAAATAAATTATAGGAAAAATAAATTATAGGAAAAAAATAAAAAAACTATGACAAAATTGACAATAAAAATAACAGGTAGCATTTACATAGTGTTAATTCTACATGGCGGCAGATACATTTCTAAATAACTTTACATACGCATCAACTCATTGAACACAACATTGTTAAGTACTAATACTTTACATACGAGAGGTCTAAGGCAAAAGAGGTGAATTTGTTTGCTTTAGGTGACACAGATAAAAGAGCCAGATCTGGGACTTAAACTCAAGTTGTCTGGCTTCAAGTTTTGTCCTCTATACTGTATGATTCCAACCCGTCCACCCTGCCATGCACACACGTGCACATACACACACATGTACACACACACACACTCCTACCTATAAAGTTACAACACACAGCTTGAGAAAGAAAAAATTGACAATTACCTGCAAATGGAAGCATGTTCTCTTTCACCTAGAAGAGAATTATTGTTTTGACAATGTGTGAACAAAACAACTTTCATCATCTCTGGAGATCTTTTCTCTCCTTTTTTCTATGGTGCTTGTGATATTACTTATTTCCATTCTCATACAACCAGACATAGCATTCTTTTCCAAGCAGAATATTCCACTGTAACATTGTTCCACAAATGGATGGATGAATAAAATAAAGGATGCACCTTTAGATCTTTTGCCGTGAAATGATTAATTTTTTTCTGATATTTTGTTGTTAACTTCTTTAGGATTATGCTAAAGTTATATTTCTTTGTGTAGTCACTAATTATCAAAATGCTCATTGCCAGAAATTTACCAAATGTCTTTTAGCTCCAAATGTACCATTCTCTGCCCTGGCAAATAATTCTGGAATTATGACTGTGCAAACAATTTCCAGGATGCTTTTATAGCTGGCTCTTTTCAGGGTTTTCTAAATTGGTGGCACTAGTGGGAGATTAGAAACCAAAATAAGAGGACAACTCATAAGTTCTTCATCTCTAGTTCTAACTCTCTTTCTTTCTTTGTGGGCAATGAATGTCTCATGAGACTGTGCCTCTTCCAACTCTTCAACTTCTTAGGCCCCAGCTCTATCCCTGGCCCCAGTTCCTATAAATAGCATTTCCTCTCTATGCTCTCCTAGCCCCAGAGATGCTAGCTATTATCTGAAGTTTCTCATCTCTGAGTTACTTTACCTTTTCCTTTTTGTGCCTCTAGCCTTCCAGCATCTATTTTACTGATATCCCGTATTAAATCCATTGTTTTTGAAATATCCAGCACGGTTTCTGTATTTTCTGATCGACTGGATCTTGACCCAGTGCCTCCTATACAACCACACAATAAATTCCTAACAATGAGAGTGGATGTCAGAGACAGTAGAAAGAAGATAACAATAACATTATATAATAACATTATATATATAACATTTATATATAACATTATCTGACTTCATATTTTAAAAACGTTATTTATAGATTATCTAATTAATTGATCTATGTACCTACCAACCATACTGTGGATAGTTTTCTTGAATGAATTCAATTACTCCTCACAGCACTTCTTAGAGCTAAATGCTGCAATTACGCACATTTTTCAGATAAAGGCAGAGAGATTTTTAAAAACTGCTGGTAAAAATTAGAATTTAAAAAGGGGCAGAACAGAGGAGTTTATCTGTATAGGCAAGCAAAGAACTGAAGGCGGCCTTTTGAAAAAATGATACTAAAATCGTTTCTTTTCAAGATGGGCAATATGGAAGCATTATATGCAGATAGCATTAATCTGGTAGAATGGGAAAATTAATGATATTGAAAATATAAGGATTACTTGCAGGATTGACTTGAGTAGCGGAGAAGGGGTTCCATACAATAGATATAGAAAGGGTGTTTCCTTAGATAGGAATGTAATCTGTAGACAAAATATATGGCTCAAATAGAAATATATTGATGAAATGGAAGGAAGCGTATTTGGAAATTCTTTTATGATTGCCTCTGTTTTCCCAGTAGATAAAAAACAAGGCTAATACTTGATGATGAGGGAGAGAAAAAGAATGTTGGGATGATTAGAAAAACAGAGAACGGTATGATTTGTTTACTTAAAATTAAATGACTTGCCAAGAGGAAAATAATGGTTTGTCATGCAGCACTGAAGGAGAGATTGAAGTTTCTGGTTATAAACTTAAAGTGAGACTAATCAACATGGTTGTATAATTTTCTTCAGTCACATACAGCTGCAAAAGTGACAGTGTAGAAAAGACAAACACTCTGAACTGTAGTTTTATCTGGTGATGAAAACAGAGGGAGAAAAGTCCAAGGGGGCAGAGAGTAAAATGCAGGAATGTATAATTAATCATGTCATCCGATTGAGTCATTAAAAAGATGGTACTGGGCATTGAAAAGGTATAGGATTATAGAATTGAAACTTCTGATGAGATGGAGGAATTGAGACCTGAGAGGAGAGAGGAGCTAGTGCTTGGAGACTGGGAAGCTTGAAGTTATGGAGGGGGTACAGTAGTAGTCATGACAAGATATAGAAAGGAACATACAGAAAGAATAGCTGAGGAAGACTAAAGGATGGCTCAGATCTCTGCCCTTAGGTATAAATCAGGATATAAGGTGAGATAAGACTTGTGCACATGTCAATTATTTTATAAATCAGAATGTGGTCAATGCTTTAAGGCATGTATAAAGAAAAAAGTTAGATCAGAAAAGAAAGAAGCCACTCGTGGCTGGTTAACCAAGAAGAAAGTGGGATTTCAATTCTGCCGTGAAGGATGGGTGTTATTTGTAAACATGGTGGTGGAGGAGGAAGTGTGTTCTACACAGAAGAAATGCTACAAATAATGATCCATTAAGAGTTAGTGTCAGAAGGCCTTTAATGCCAAGGGTATGGAATTTGGATTGACTTGATAGGCAAGAGAGTATTACTTTAGGATTTTAAGAAGGAATATCTTATCATTTATTATCTAAAAGGAAAAATGAAACCCCAGTATTGGGAGAGGTGAATTAGATGAAGAATGGTAAAAGGTTAGTTTGCATATGAATGCTATAATAACCTAGGTCAATATAGTAAGGCCCGATATTAAGTCATGGTAGAAGGAAAGTATATAGATTATTAGTTGTTACAAATGATCACAAAATGGTATACGAACTGTTTATTTTCATCAATTGACTAGCCAGGTGACTCTTCGGCTCCCTTGATCTTGGCTGGGATCACTCACCTGTCTCGTGACCATCTGACTGATGCTGCTCCGGGGTGGCCTTCACTGCAATACCTAGGGCAACCTGATGGGGAGTCACAAACCTCACATCCTCTCCCAGACTAGACTTGGCACTTCTCACGTCAGACGCACAAGGACAAGAGCAAAGTGGAAAATCACAAGCACTTTAAAAAAACTAAGTCCCAGGCCGGGCGCAGTGGCTTACGCCTATAATCCCAACACTTTGGGAGGCCAAGGTGGGTAGATCACCTGGAGTAGGGAGTTCGAGACCAGCCTGACCAATGTACAGAAACCCCCATCTCTACTAAAAATACAAAATTAGCCAGGCATGGTGGCACATGTCTGTAATCCCAGCAGCTACTCGGGAGGCTGAGGCAAGAGAATCGCTTGAACCCGGGAGGCAGAGGTTGTGGTGAGATGAGATGGCGCCATTGCACTCCAGCCTGGGCGACAACAACAAAACTCCTTCTCAAAACAAAACAAAACAAACAAAAACTATTTAAGTCCCAATCTGCTAACTTCTCACTGGACAAAGTGAGTCCATGACCAACCTGAGTCAGAGACCTCACAACCACAAGAAGAAAAAACATGATACAGGGAAGGATAAAGAATTTGGACCATTTTGTAACATATTTACCATAGAACAGAAAGAAGAGGACAGATTTAAACAATATTTGAAATGCACGTGTGCATGTATATGCCTGTGTGCAGGTTGTGTGTGTGTGTGTGTGTGTGTAATTAATCAGCAAGTGATTGCCTATGGAAATAAAGAAAGAAACATTCAAGACACTTAAAATTTCAAATATTTGTCTATGGAATGATGACAGTACCATTACAGAGACAAAAAGTCACGGGGTCATGGGGAGAAGTTGGTTTGATAGAATAATGGTAAGTTTAGTTTTGAACCATTGAATTTGAGATAAGCAAGATGTGCAATAGAGCGCTGGAAATTCTGAACAAAAATTTGCACATATAGGTAACATATATGTAATATATGTTTTTATGTAAGTAAAATATGTTACATATATGCACACTATTTCCAGGGAGATATAATTTTCAAGAGAGATCTAATTTTTAGGGGAGAGTATGCAGAAAGAGGTATAATTTTGAAGACTGAATGAAATGTCTGGCATAATGAAAGATGCACAGCTATTGGTCAAAAAATTTATTTGATTAGATGAATACAATTAGCAAAACCTTGAGGCTGAATTAAAGAGTATTTAAGTCAGAAAGAAATAGCTTATTCATTGAGATGAATGCAAAAACAATAAAGAAAAATGACTCCTATTTGGAATTTCTACAGTGGTGGGATGATGTAGAGGTATGAAGAGGTTCGATCAGGCTAGAAAGACGAAACCTAGTAGTGAGGTGAGATGGGGAGATGAGAAGGTACACATGCTAAAGAGCCAAGGAGACGGGAGGCTGAGGCAGAAGAATCACTTGACCCCGGGAGGCAGAGGTTGCAGCGAGCCGAGATCGCGCCATTGCACTCCAGCCTGGGGGACAAAAAGCAAGACTTGGTCTCAAAAAAAAAGAGCCGAGGAGAAATTCTGAAAGGAGGTTGGTGATTTTGGTGTTTCTCCCTCATTTGCTCCATGTCTGAAGTGAATTTACCAGTTAGTCACCAGGGGCTGCACCTGAATTCTGGGAACACAAATATCTAAGAGAACCGAAAGAGAAGAGGGGGAATAAAATGGACATTGAAGTGCATATGTCAATAAATACATAAAATCTTGCCATACTTACCCCAGAATTTTAAGGTCATGTCTGCTTTAAAAAATCAATGTATAAATAAAGTTTGGAAAATTATGTATGTTTCCACAATTTCTATTAAGTCACTTAAAGTTTATAAATGTGGAAATTTTAATCTTTCTTGAAGAGGAAAATATCCACTTTTTTTCATGATGTACTGAATGAATCTTTACATGTTTTCTGAAGGAAGCTTGATTGCAATCTGAGGGACAGGAGGAGAGAGATATTGAAAGAAAATCTGTCACTAAAGAGAGAGGCAGGAGGATTGAATTATTCTTTTAGTGACTCTACAATTATTATTTTAGTGCCTCAAAATATGGCTTTGTTAATACACAATAGGTGACTGGGAGACACTTGTTCATGGCTATATTCATAATATCTCAGAAAATACACCCTGGATGTTCCAATGCTCCTCTCTTATATACACTCTCAACTTGAAGTTATAGGAAACAAGTAAATCTAATAGCATTCATAGTTGCTTGTGAGAAGCGAGAATCTTGCCCAAACCCACTCCTTTAAGTATCTACTAACATGGCTAATGGTTCCTGGAGAAAAAGGAGTCATTTTGTTAACGTAAGCACCAACCCTAGGCCTTTTTCTGCTCGCTCTGCTTCCAGGAGAGGCTGATGTCAAGAGGGTTGACTTTCTGGTCTTCCAGGAACTCAGACGAATGCTGTACATTTAAGCCTTCAGAGCTTCGTGCTGTGCTTTGCTACTCACTTCCTCTGAAATCAGCTTCTGGCTCAAGTTAAATACAGTTCTTTTCCTGAAGGATTGCCATTACTTTTTTTTCTTCTCTCCAATGGACTATGAGAAAATCTGTTTGCGTTCACAAAAATTAGCTTATAATTCCTCCTTAGTGAATGAACGGTTTGGCTTCACCATGGCTGATATTTCATAATACATTTATAAATCCCTGTCACATCAGGGTGAAAATGCTCTCTGCAGTCAGCTAACTCTTGTGTCTACAAATTACCAAGGAAGGTGAAATTCCGTGACTTCCAGTGGGCAGGGGTCAAGCATATATTTATTTTTGAAAGAATAACAAAAAATTACAGGCATAAAGGTTTTTAAAAAGTAGTTTTGTTTTCTATCCATATTGATTTTTCACCTAAAATTATTGTAGGGTGTGCAGTTTTGAAATGAAGAGCAAAACAACAATGAAACCAGTCTTTTACATTTAGCATAATACCTCAAAGCTTTGCTTTTCTGACCTCTTCTTTACCTTTGGCCTTTTCTACTTCAGCATCATTATTGTTGTTGTCTTTGTGAGTTTGTCTAGATAAAGCTTTATGAATGCCTGTAGACAAGAGTGAGCAATAAAATAAAGAAAGCTGATAAAAACATATAGAATCTTTAGTAAATCTGCCCAGCATCTCTTTTATTGTTTCTATGAATTTTCAGAAATAGTCGTTTGCTATAGTTTCCTTTTACATAAACAAACAAACAAACAAACAAAAAAACACCTCAGGCCAGCACAGTGACACACACCTGTAATCTCAGCACTTTGGGAGGCCGAGGCAGGTGGATCACCTGAGGTCAGGAGTTCGAGACCAGCCTGACCAACAAGGTGAAACCCCGTCTCTACTAAAAATACAAAAAAAATTAGCCGCTCATGGTGGCAGGCACCTGTAGTCCCAGCTACTTGGGAGGCTGAGACAGAATTAATTGAACCCGGGAGGTGGAGTTTCAGTGAGCTGAGATTGCCCCACTGCACACCAGCCTGGGCAAGGGAGAAACTCCATCTCAGGAAAAAAAAAAAAAAAAAAAAAAAAAAAAACCAGCCCAGGCAGGGTGGCTCACTCCTGTAATCCCAGCACTTTGGGAGGCTGAGGTGGGTGGACCACGAGGTCAAGAGATCAAGACCATCCTGGCTAACACAGTGAAACCTCCTCTCTACTAAAAACACAAAAAATTAGCCGGGCCTGGTGGCGGCGCCTGTAGTCCCAGCTACTCTGGAGGCTGAGGCAGGAGAATTGCTTGAACCCGGGAGGCAGAGGTTGCAGTGAACCGAGATCGCGCCACTGCACTCCAGCCTGGGCAACACAGCAAGACTCTGTCTCAAACAAAAACAAAAACAAACCAACAACAACAACAAAACAAACTTCATAGAATTTATTTAAAATGTTTAATCACAATAAAGATACGTATTAAAACCCAGACTATCAACTCAAAGATTTGTAGGATTTCTCATGAACAGATAAATTATGGGGAAAAGTAGGTCAAAAGGAAGCTAACCAGAAAAATACATGCTATCAAAGACTGAATAGACTTCAGTCCAGAATAACAATTTCTAAATATAAAGTGCTTTATTGGATTTACACGTTCAACTAGATTCGCTTTGTATGTCTTTACAAATCAGCGAGATGGTTTTGTTGGGAGACAATTCTCTTGCGATCTCTCACATTTCGGCAAGTCTAATTTTCCGAACAAAGCCATTAGCAGCCAATTTTCTCTAGATTTTCTTTGCAAGACGCTTGTATAAGCCAGTAGTCAGGAAAAGGTGGAGACGTTCTCCTCCCCGGAGCAGATTTAAATTCCAGGGTAATAAAGGTAATGTCTCTCTCTGGAGAGGAGGTTGGGCCAATTTGCAGGCAGTGTCTATATAAAATCACAGACTTCCTACTATCAGTGTTCTGTAATTCATCCCACTGCGAGTAGGAAACACCTGACTCTCATCATGTTGCCCTGTGGGAACTGGGGCTCAGCAAACAAGAGCAAAATGTTCCTCTGAATCCTGCTATAGCTGTGTGTAACAGACTGACCCAGAAACCTCACGTCTTTCTACCAGTATCTACGAAAATATGACCGGCTGTCTTGTTAGGCTGCACGTAGGATAAAATCTGAGACATTGTTCCCGATATGACAAGTTTATTTAAACTTTAAGAAATGCCTTAACAGTTTTCTTCAACTGGATTATATTCTCTCATTGCTTTTTGAAAGACATTTGCTATTTTACCTTAAGATTACTTTTCTCATTGTGCCAATAATATTTATTCACAGTAGAAAATTAGAGAAACTCTAAAATATAAAGAAGTCATTAAAGATACCCATAATTCTACTAGAGAAAATTATTAACGATATTTTAAATATATTATTAGATCTGTCCCTCCTTGTGGGCATACACACGCCCACATGCAAATAGGCACATTCACATACAAATACAGAAACTTACAATTTGGGACCACAGTGCATATATTATTTGGTACTCCAATTGTAGAGCCCCATACGTGCCTTCTTACTTACAATTCCCTATATGATACACTATCTTTAATGGGTTGTAAAAGACTTCCGTTTGGTTTTATTTTTCTTATTATCTCTAATATCCCTTATTTGTCCCTCCCAGTTTCCACAAATTATATTCAATAAGCTAAACTTATTGAATACACCCCACCGCACACAATCTACTAAGATCTTTATGCATATTTTGTCAAAAAAAATCTAAAAAATCTCTGAGGTACTTTTTACTCTTTTTTTTCCCTAATTTCCAGCTTTTCATACCATATTTAGAAAGATATTTACCCTAGGATAAAACATTTATTTTATTTTATTGCCTTATATATTTACATTTAACTGTAATTCATCTAGTGAGGTGATGATTTAATTTTTTTTTTTTTTTGAGACAGAGTTTTGGTCTTGTTGCCCAGGCTGGAGTGGAATGGCACATCTTGGCTCACTGCAAACTCTGCCTCCCAGGTTCAAACGATTCTCCCACCTCAGCCTCCCAAGTAGCTGAGATTACAGGTGCCCACCACCACACCCAGCTAATTTTTCACAGTTTTTAGTAGAGATGGGGTTTCACCATGTTGGCCAGGCTGGTCTTGAATATCATCTCAGGTGATCCACCTGCTACAGCCTCCCAAAGTGCTAGGATTACAGGTGTGAGTGACGGTGCCCGGCCATGATTTAAAATGTCTAATAATTATGATATTTAACATTTATTAGGCATTTATTTATACTAAGGTCAAGTGCTTTTCTAAGTAGTGTTTATGATACTGTTAAACTCTCCTAATGTCTTCAGTTGGTAGGCTTATTTTCCTTTTAAAGACTAGCTAACTGAAACAGAGTAAGTTTAAATGATCTTCCAAAAGTCACTGAGCTACTAGGTTACAAAGCTAGGACTCATATTGTGCTGAGAATGATGCTAGAACCTTCTCTGAACTGTACTTTTTTGCCTACAAGAGTCAATCAAATGTCCTGCCACTGTTTGTTGAATTATCTCTCACTTTCTTCCCAATTAAAATGTTTTTTGATGATATGTATAATTCAAACATAGACTGAACCTGAGTCTGTTTTTGGGCCTTCTGTTCTGTTACACAAATCTAGCTACTTACCTTGTGACTTACAAAAGAGCTGCTGCATGGGAACAGCTAGCACAAACTGATACACACTCTTCCACCTAAGTTCTTGCAACAAACACTTTTAAGGGTCATATATGTATTATATATAAAGAATTTTACAATTTATTTAGAAGATATCAATATTTGCAGGGAATGAATATATATGGGAGGAAAAATATCAGGCTACTGTAGTCATTCTCCAGTTTGTGATGTTGGAACACTGGAATTGTGGAGAGAGACTGTTCTATAGTCCATCCCAATGTCAGAGTTGATAGCGGACTGTCCTGGATTTGCATCCAAGGAAGCCAAACAAAGACCCAGTCTACAGAGAAAGAGGAGCATAAATTCCATTCACACGGGATGACAGGGTGTCTTCCAAGATGGGGTAATTCATAAATAAACGATGTTTAATTGACTCACAGTTCTCCATGGCTTGGTAGACCTTAGGAAACTTACAATCACGGTGGACGGTGAAGGGGAAGCAAGGACCTTCTTCATAGAGTGGCAGGAGAGAACATGTGCATGTATGCATATGGCGGGGGGGGGAGAGAGATTGGAAGTGCCACACTTTTAAGCCTTCAGCCCTTGTGAGAACTCACTCACTATCACAAGAAAAGCATGGGGAAACCACCGCCATGATCCTATCACCTCCCACCAGCTCCCTCCCTCGATATATGGGAATTACAATTCGAGATGAGATTTGGGAGGGAACACAGAGCCAAATCATATTATTCCACCACTGGCCCCTCCCAAATCTCATTTTCTTCTCACATTTCAAAACACAATTATGCCTTTCCCAAAGTTCCCCAGGTTCTTAACTCATTCCAGTATTAACCACAAAAGTCCAAGTCCAAAGTCTCATCTGAGGCAAGGCAAGTCCCTTCCGCCTATAAACCTGTAAAATCAAAAGCAAGTTAGTAAGATACAATTACTCCCAAAATTGAATGGGGTTACAGGCATTGGGCAAATGCTTTCAACCCAAATGGGAGAAATTGGCCAAAACAAACGGGCTACTGACCCCAAATCATGAAATCTTGAAGCTCCAAAATGATCTCCTTTGACTCCATGTCTCACATGTACAACCCCTGCAGCTGCTTTCACAAGCTGGCATTGAGTGCCTGCAGCTTTTCCAGGCACATAGTACAAGCTGTCAGTGGATCTATATCATTCTCTTCTCAAACTGTAATCCCAGTGTGTCAAGAGAAGGACCTAGTGGGAGGTAATTGGATCATGACAATGGTCTCCCCCAGGTTATCTTCATGATAGTGAAGGCATTCCCACAAGATCTGATGGTTTTAAAAGTGGCAGTTTCCCTCGCACTCCCTCCATCTCAGGCTGCCATGTGAGACATGCCTTGTTTCTCCTTTGCCTTTTGCCATGATTGTAAGTTTCCTGGGGTCTTCCCAGCCAGGCAGAACTGTTAGTCCATTAAACCTGTTTTCTTTATAAACTACCCAGTCTCAGATATTCCCTAGAGCAGTATGAAAATGGACTAATGCAATAGTTAATAGAAATTATTCTTGAAAATTGCTAAGAGAATATTTAAGAGTTTTCACCACAAAAATATGGTGTGTTTTCATATGCATGTTAGTCAGCTCTATTTAGCCATTTCACAATGTACATATATCTCAAAACATCATACTGTAGGCTGGGCATGGTGGCTCATGCCTTTAATCCTAACACTTTGGTAGGCTGAGGTAGGCAGATCACCGGAGGTTGGGAGTTCAAGACCAGCTTAGTCAACATGGTGAAACCTTGTCTCTACTAAAAATACAAAAATTAGTTGGACGTGGTGGAGCATGCCTGTAATCACAGCTACTCAGGAGGCTGAGGCATGAAAATCTCTTGAACCTAGGAGGTGGAGGCTGCAGTGATCTGAGATCATGCCACCGGACTCCAGCCTATGTGACAGAGTGAGACTCTGTCTCAAAACAAATACAAAATAAAAAATTTTGATTTAAAAAGGTTAATAAGATAGCTATAACTTATATTCATATAGGTTTAAGAATTTTTTAAAGCATGCTCTTAAATTGTCTATGTTTTAACCTTCCCAACAATCTTTTCAAGTTAGTTTAAATGATATCCCTTTTCACAAGTGAAGACACTGGCTCAGGGATGATGAGTAGCAATTAAGGCCACACAGACTTGGTTTGGACTTCACTCAAGACTCTAAATCCAGTGAGTTTTAAATCAGTCCTTATTTCACAAAGAAATTTTAAACTACCGTTTTACAAACTTTGAACATAAGTATCTCTGAGTTTTAACATATTCTCTGAAATGAGAGGAGCAATATTTGCATCTCACTTGACTTTTTGTTCCTTCTCTCAATGATTTTCTTCTATCGCACCCCTTTGGAATCATCCTGGATACATCTAAAATTCTAAGAAAATATTGCTCATGGAAGGAATATAACTCAATGATTTAATTCTCGATCCTGAAAGTTATAAAAGTCTCTCAAACTCAATAAAACTAAACTGAAAAATTCCTTAGCTTACCTCATTTAAAAAATAGTTTTACAATTCATCCAGTAGTTTAAGTCAAGAATCTTAGAGACAGGAGAGGGTAGTGTTTACCTAAGGGATACAGAGAAGACATTTAGGGTATTGGAAATATTCTCTGTGGTACACTAGTAGTGGTAAATGACACTTGTATTTGTAAAAACTCAGAGTACTTTACACTATAAGAAGTAAACCTCCCATATAGAAAAATTTTTTAAAAATCAACTAGAATATTAGGAGATACCAGAATATCTTTGTTGCATATATGACATAATTTTACTGAATAGACTATTTTCACTGAAAAATGTAGATGGCAAAGGTGTAAAGGTTGTTTTGACAGAAGACGGTAAGATAAAAGACAAAAGGAACTGTATATAAACACCCCACTCCTGGTTGGTCAAGTTGTTTCTCACTGTGGTACAGGTTAATAATTCTGATTCTGTTGTAATGAATATTGGAATTGAACAAATAATTAAATGGATGGCAGATGGTAGGAGCCAGGTTTCTCACTGTTGGAAAGGGCGATTACAGATTAGCAATGAGGAGGCTAGAATAAACCATGGAGTGCTGGATTACAGTCAGAGATGTCTATGTGAGTTCATGTTTAGCTTAATGTAGATGCAGATGGATAGATACACAAACAATTATAGATAAGTATGAACATGTGGGTTAGTATATATACATACATGCACCCCCAACCACACACGTATATATATGTTTTTTCCTAGCTTTGTTCACTGAGAGGGCCTAAAAGGAATGATATTTCAATAGCAATGAACATAGCAGTGCCTAGATCTTGATTTCTAATTCCATTCTACAATAAAATGAACTAAGAACTAGGATTCCTTGGAGAAATCGCTGATTTTAGAGGTGCGACAGGAATATCCAAGATGAATGTGGTACATGTTTTAAAGGCAAAAAGAAAGAAAGTTCTCAATAAACAAAAGTATTGATCTTGTCATGGAGACCCAGGAGCCAAGTGAGACATCTCCTAGTTGGCCCAAAACGGAAGTATATGAGCAACAAACTAAAATAGGAGAAGATTCTACTCCAAAGTATAAAGTCAGTATTCATGAGTCCATAGTTATGTAAATGAACGACTGAATAACATATGGAAAAGAGATCATTCTTTACAGAAGAATTCCAAATATTTTAAATAGATATTCTTAAGGAGGTGGAGTTTAAATGACTATACCCTTTCTGCACTTATTGACTTGTCTACGAAGCGTAGAATATGAAAGGGATTTGGGGAGATAAACTTACAATGGAAAAATTGGGCTAAATACCTTGGCAGATGATTGAGGTCAACATGATCAATAATAAGTCATTATTATATACTTGATACGATATAATGAGAATGCCTCTTTATCTCTGTGATTGCCTTCCCAGAAAACCCATAATCACAGTGTAACCCTAAGAAACCAGGTGATCAGATAAACCCAAATTGAACATTCTGCAAAATATCTGACCAGTACTCCTCAAAACTGTCAAAGTCATCAAAAACAAAGAAAGTTAAAGGATTGTTATATATATGATAAGGTTAAGGATATATGACAAATAAATATAATGTGGCATCCCAGGATGATATCCTGGAACAGAAAAGGGACATTAGGGAAAAAACTAGCACAATTCAGATAAACTGTGGTGTTTAACAGTATTGTAGAGATGTGGGTTCTTAGCTGTGACAAATGTACCAGTTGTTATGATGTTAACAACTGGGCAAATTGGGTAAGGGGTACACTGAAAATCTTTTTATTTTTTATTTTTTATTATTATTATACTTTAAGTTCTAGGGTACATGTGCATAACGTGCAGGTTTGTTACATATGTATACTTGTGCCATGTTGGCGTGCTGCACCCATCAACTCGTCAGCACCCATCAACTTGTCATTTACATCAGGTATAACTCCCAATGCAATCCCTCCCCCTTCCCCCTCCCCATGATAGGCCCCGGTGTGTGATGTTCCCCTTCCTGAGTCCAAGTGATCTCACTGTTCAGTCCCCACCTATGAGTGAGAACATGCAGTGCTTGGTTTTCTGTTCTTGTGATAGTTTGCTAAGAATGATGGTTTGCAGCTGCATCCATGTCCCTACAAAGGACACAAACTCATCCTTTTTTATGGCTGCACAGTATTCCATGGTGTATATGTGCCACATTTTCTTAATCCAGTCTGTCACTGATGGACATTTGGGTTGATTCCAAGTCTTTGCTATTGTGAATAGTGCCACAATAAACATACGTGTACATGTGTCTTTATAGCAGCATAATTTATAATCCTTTGGGTATATACCCAGTAATGGGATGGCTAGGTCATATGGTACTATCTAGTTCTAGATCCTTGAGGAATCGCCATACTGTTTTCCATAATGGTTGAACTAGTTTACAATCCCACTAACAGTGTAAAAGTGTTCCTATTTCTCCACATCCTCTCCAGCACCTGTTGTTTCCTTTTTAATGATCGCCATTCTATCTGGTGTGAGATGCTATCTCATTGTGGTTTTGATTTGCATTTCTCTGATTGAGCATTTTTTCATGTGTCTGTTGGCTGTTTGAATGTCTTCTTTTGAGAAATGTCTGTTCATATCCTTTGCCCACTTTTTGATGGGGTTGTTTTTTTCTTGTAAATTTGTTTGAGTTCTTTGTAGGTTCTGGATATTAGTCCTTTGTCAGATGAGTAGATTGCAAAAATTTTCTCCCATTCTGTAGGTTGCCTGTTCACTCTGATGGTAGTTTCTTTTGCTGTGCAGAAGCTCTTTAGTTTAGTGAGATCCCATTTGTCAATTTTGGCTTTTGCTGCCATTGCTTTTGGTGTTTTAGACATGAAGTCTTTGCCCATGCCTATGTCCTGAATGGTACTACCTAGGTTTTCCTCTAGGGTTTTTATGGTATTAGGTCTAACATTGAAGTCTCTAATCCATCTTGAATTAATTTTTGTATAAGGAGTAAGGAAAGGATCCAGTTTCAGCTTTCTACTTATGGCTAGCCAATTTTCCCAGCACCATTTATTAAATAGGGAATCCTTTCCCCATTTCTTGTTTCTCTCAGGTTTGTCAAAGATCAGATGGCTGTAGATGTGCGGTATTATTTCTGAGGACTCTGTTCTGTTCCATTGGTCTATATCTCTGTTTTGGTACCAGTACCATGCTGTTTTGGTTACTGTAGCCTTGTAGTATAGTTTGAAGTCAGGTAGCGTGATGCCTCCAGCTTTGTTCTTTTGACTTAGGATTGTCTTGGCAATGCGGGCTCTTTTTGGTTCCATATGAACTTTAAAGCAGTTTTTTCCAATTCTGTAAAGAAACTCATTGGTAGCTTGATGGGGATGGCATTGAATCTATAAATAACCTTGGGAAGTATGGCCATTTTCATGACATTGATTCTTCCGACCCATGAGCGTGGTATGTTCTTCCATTTGTTTGTGTCCTCTTTTATTTCACTGAGCAGTGGTTTGTAGTTCTCCTTGAAGAGGTCCTTTACATCCCTTGTAAGTTGGATTCCTAGGTATTTTATTCTCTTTGAAGCAATTGTGAACGGAAGTTCATTCATGATTTGGCTCTCTGTTTGTCTGTTACTGGTGTATACGAATGCTTGTGATTTTTGCACATTAATTTTGTATCCTGAGATTTTGCTGAAGTTGCTTATCAGCTTAAGGAGATTTTGGGCTGAGACAATGGGGTTTTCTAAATATACAATCATGTCATCTGCAAACAGGGACAATTTGACTTCTTCTTTTCCTAACCGAATACCCTTGATTTCTTTCTCTTGCCTGACTGCCCTAGCCAGAACTTCCAACACTATGTTGAATAGGAGTGGTGAGAGAGGGCATCCCTGTCTTGTGCCAGTTTTCAAAGGGAATTTTTCCAGTTTTTGCCCATTCAGTATGATATTGGCTGTGGGTTTGTCATAAATAGCCCTTATTATTTTGAGGTATGCTCCATCAATACCGAATTTATTGAGTGTTTTTAGCATGAAGGGCTGTTGAATTTTATCAAAAGCCTTTTCTGCATCTATTGAGATAATCACGTGGTTCTTGTCTTTGGTTCTGTTTATATGCTGGATTATGTTTATTGATTTGCGAATGTTGAACCAGCCTTGCATACCAGGGATGAAGCCTACTTGATCATGGTGGATAAGCTTTTTGATGTGTTGCTGAATCCGGTTTGCCAGTATTTTATTGAGGATTTTTGCATCGATGTTCATCAGGGATATTGGTCTAAAATTCTCTTTTTTTGTTGTGTCTCTGCCAGGCTTTGGTATCAGGATGATGTTGGCCTCATAAAATGAGTTAGGGAGGATTCCCTCTTTTTCTATTGATTGGAATAGTTTCAGAAGGAATGATACCAGCTCCTCCTTGTATCTCTGGTAGAATTCAGCTGTGAATCCATCTGGTCCTGGACTTTTTTTGGTTGGTAGGCTATTAATTATTGCCTCAATTTCAGACCCTGCTATTGATCTATTCAGGTATTCAACTTCTTCCTGGCTTAGTCTTGGAAGAGTGTAAGTGTCCAGGAAATTATCCATTTCTTCTAGATTTTCTAGTTTATTTGCGTAGAGGTGTTTATAGTATTCTCTGATGGTAGTTTGTATTTCTGTGGGGTCGGTGGTGATATCCCCTTTATCATTTTTTATTGCGTCTATTTGATTCTTCTCTCTTTTCTTCTTTATTAGTCTTGCTAGCAGTCTGTCAATTTTGTTGATCTTTTCAAAAAACCAACTCCTGGATTCATTGATTTTTTGGAGGGTTTTTTGTGTCTCTATCTCCTTCAGTTCTGCTCTGATCTTAGTTATTTCTTGCCTTCTGCTAGCTTTCGACTGTGTTTGCTCTTGCTTCTCTAGTTCTTTTAATTGTGATGTTAGAATGTCAATTTTAGATCTTTCCTGCTTTCTCTTGTGGGCATTTAGTGCTATAAATTTCCCTCTACACACTGCTTTAAATGTGTCCCAGAGATTCTGGTATGTTGTATCTTTGTTCTCATTGGTTTCAAAGAACATCTTTATTTCTGCCTTCATTTCGTTATACACCCAGTAGTCATTCAGGAGCAGGTTGTTCAGTTTCCATGTAGTGGAGCGGTTTTGATTGAGTTTCTTAATCCTGAGTTCTAGTTTGATTGCACTGTGGTCTGAGAGACAGTTTGTTATAATTTCTGTTCTTGTCCATTTGCTGAGGAGTGCTTTATCTCCTATTATGTGGTCAATTTTGGAATAAGTGCGATGTGGTGCTGAGAAGAATGTATATTCTGTTGATTTGGGGTGGAGAGTTCTATAGATGTCTATTAGGTCTGCTTGCTGCAGAGATGAGTTCAATTCCTGGATATCCTTGTTAACTTTCTGTCTCGTTGATCTGTCTAATGTTGACAGTGGAGTGTTGAAGTCTCCCATGATTATTGTATGGAAGTCTAGGTCTCTTTGTAAGTCTCTAAGGACTTGCTTTATGAATCTGGGTGCTCCTGTATTGGGTGCATATATATTTAGGATAGTTAGCTCTTCCTGTTGAATTGATCCCTTTACCATTATGTAATGGCCTTCTTTGTCTCTCTTGATCTTTGATGGTTTAAAGTCTGTTTTATTAGAGACTAGTATTGCAACCCCTGCTCTTTTTTGGTCTCCATTTGCTTGGTAAATCTTCCTCCATCCCTTTATTTTGAGCCTATATATGTCTCTGCGTGTGAGATGGGTCTCCTGAATACAGCAGACTGATGGGTCCTGACTCTTTATCCAGTTTGCCAGTCTGTGTCTTTTAATTGGAGCATTTAGTCCATTTACATTTAAGGTTAATATTGTTATGCGTGAACTTGATCCTACCATTATGATATTAACTGGTTATTTTGCTTGTTAGTTGATGCAGTTTCTTCCTAGCCTCGATGGTCTAGGATGGTCATTTTGGCATGTTTTTGGAATAGCTGGTACCGGTTGTTCCTTTCCATGTTTAGTGTTTCCTTCAGGGTCTCTTGTAAGGCAGGCCTAGTGGTGACAAAATCTCTAAGCATTTGCTTATTTGTAAAGGATTTTATTTCTCCTTCACTTATGAAACTTAGTTTGGCTGGATATAAAATTCTGGGTTGAAAATTCTTTTCTTTAAGAATGTTGAATATTGGCCCCCACTCTCTTCTGGCTTGTAGAGTTTCTGCTGAGAGATCTGCCGTTAGTCTGATGGGCTTCCCTTTGTGGGTAACCCGACCTTTCTCTCTGGCTGCCCTTAAGGTTTTTTCCTTCATTTCAACTTTGGTGAATCTGGCAATTATGTGTCTTGGAGTTGCTCTTCTCGAGGAGTATCTTTGTGGCGTTCTCTGTATTTCCTGGATTTGAATGTTGTCCTGCCCTACTAGGTTGGGGAAGTTCTCCTGGATGATATCCTGAAGAGTGTTTTCCAACTTGGTTCCATTTTCCCCCTCACTTTCAGGCATCCCAATCAGACGTGGATTTGGTCTTTTTACATAATCCCATACTTCTTGCAGGCTTTGTTCATTTCTCTTTCTTCTTTTTTCTTTTGGTTTCTCTTCTCGCTTCATTTCGTTCATTTGATCCTCAATCGCTGATACTCTTTCTTCCAGTTGATCGAGTCGGTTACTGAAGCTTGTGCATTTGTCACGTATTTCTTGTGTCATGGTTTTCATCTCTTTCATTTCGTTTATGACCTTCTCTGCATTAAGGATTACTCTAGCCATCAATTCTTCCACTTTTTTTTCAAGATTTTTAGTTTCTTTGCGCTGGGTACATAATTCCTCCTTTAGCTCTGAGAAGTTTGATGGACTGAAGCCTTCTTCTCTCATCTCGTCAAAGTCATTCTCCGTCCAGCTTTGATCCGTTGCTGGCGATGAGCTGCGCTCCTTTGCCAGGGGAGATGCACTCTTATTTTTTGAATTTCCAGCTTTTCTCCCATCTTTGTGGTTTTATCTGCCTCTGGACTTTGATAATGATGGTGACATACTGATGGGGTTTTGGTATAGGTGTCCTTCCTGTTTGATAGTTTTCCTTCTAACAGTCAGGACCCTCAGCTGTAGGTCTGTTGGAGATTGCTTGAGGTCCACTCCAGACCCTGTTTGCCTGGGTGTCAGCAGCAGAGGCTTCAGAAGATAGAATATTGCTGAACAGCGAGTGTACCTGTCTGATTCTTGCTTTGGAGGCTTCCTCTCAGGGGTGTACTCCACCCTGTGAGGTGTGGGTGTCAGACTGCCCCTAGTTAGGGATGTCTCCCAGTTAGGCTACTCAGGGGTCAGGGACCCACTTGAGCAGGCAGTCTGTCCCTTCTCAGATCTCAACCTCCGTGTTGGGAGATCCACTGCTCTCTTCAAAGCTGTCAGAGTCGTTTGCCTCTGCAGAGGTTTCTGCTGCTTTTGTTGTTGTTTAGCTGTGCCCTGTCCCCAGAGGTGGAGTCTACAGAGACAGGCAGGTTTCCTTGAGGTGCTGTGAGCTCCACCCAGTTCGGGCTTCCCAGCAGCTTTGTATACCTACTTAAGCCTCAGCAATGGCGGGCGCCCCTCCCCCAGCCTCGCTGCTGCCTTGCAGTTAGATCACAGACTGCTGTGCTAGCAATGAGGGAGGCTCCATGGGTGGGGGACCCTCCCGGCCAGGTGTGGGATATAATCTCCTGGTGTGCCTGCTTGCTTAAAGCACAGTATTGGGGTGGGAGTTACCTGATTTTCCAGGTGTTGTGTGTCTCAGTTCCCCTGGCTAGGAAAAGGGATTCCCTTTCCCCTTGCGCTTCCCAGGTGAGGCGATGCCTCGCCCTGCTTCAGCTCTCGCTGGTTGGGCTGCAGCAGCTTACCAGCACCGATTGTCCGGCACTCCCTAGTGAGATGAACCGAGTACCTCAGTTGAAAATGCAGAAATCACCGGTCTTCTGTGTTGCTCGCGCTGGGAGTTGGAGACTGGAGCTGTTCCTATTCGGCCATCTTGCTCCGCCCCCACACTGAAAATCTTGGTAAAGCTTTTGCAACTTCTTTGCAAGTCAAAACTATTCTATAATTTTTAAAGAGGATTATTTAAATAAATTTAAAATAGAAGCTTGTATTCATCTTTGGAACTTCTCTTTCTCTCTCTCTTTTAAATCAGTATACCAGCAAAGTTTGTTGACTTTAACCTTAAAGCATATAAAAATGTTTTCACTCTCTTTTCTGTACTACCACCCTAGTCAAAGTCACTGTCAGCTCCTGTTTGGTGTATTCCAATAACCTCTTAACTAATTTTTTTGCTCCTGTTCCTTGACAATGAATAGTATCAGGAATATTTTGGAAATACAGGTTTTTATACCATTCACACAATTTTAACCTTTTTAATATATTACATTGCCAGTGTAATAAAATTTACATACTTTACTAATTTAGGCAATCAAGCTATTTCAACAAATAAATTCAGAAATTTCAGTGACTTAACACAGTTGATGTTTTTTTCTCACATAAAATCCCAAACAGCTTTCCCAGTGAGCAGGTGGCTCTCCTTCAAATAATGAACAAGTAACCCAAGCTCCTTTCATTTAACTACTCCACCCCCTTCAACAGGCCACTTGTATATCACACCTAGGCAAAGTTCATGGAGGATTATGTGCAGATTTTTGTGGATTAGGCCAATGTGGCACGAAACACTTATGCTTATATTTTACTGGTTATACTCAGTCTCATGACCATAATTAATCACAAAGGCGGCTGGGAAGATCTAGTCCAACAGTAGACCAAAGCACAAGAGGTACTGAGTGAGGCAATCAGCTTTAAAGATAGCAGTTTCTCCCTAACTTGCCCTGGCCATTTTTGATGGTTACTGTTGAATGTCAATTTGATTGGATTGAAGGATGCAAAGCATTGTTCCTGGGTGTCTCTGTGAGGGTGTTGCCAAAGCAATTAACATTTGAGTCAGTGGACTGGGAAAGGCAGACCCACCCTCATTCTGGGTGGGCACCATCTAATCAGCGGCCAGCACAGCCACAATAAAAGCAGTCAGAAGAACGTGGAAAGGCTAGACTGGGTAAGTCTTCTGGCCTCCATCTTTCTCTCAAGCTGGATGTTACCTGCCCTTGAACATCAGACTCCAAGTTCTTCAGCTTTTGGAATCTTGGACTTACACCAGTGATTTGCAAGGGACTCTTCGACCTTAGGCCACAGACTGAAGACTGCACTACCAACTTCCCTACTTTCGAGGTTTTGGGATTCGGACTGGCTTCTTGGCTCCTCTGCTTGCAGAAGGCCTATAGTGGTACTTTATCTTGTGATTGTGTGAGTCAATTCTCCTAATAAATTCCCATTCATACTTACATCTATCCTATTATTTCTGTCCCTCTAGAGAACCCTGACTAATACACCTCTGTTTCCCCACATTCATGAGGCCCTGGGGTTCAAGACCATTATGCTCCTAACCATTGCTTCTCTTATTGAATATTCCATTCTACATACCTCCTTAGATCTTTACATTAGCCATTTTCTGCATCTATAACATTTTTAGATATTTTATAAAGTTCACGTGTCAGATTAAATGTAACCTTCGCAGTGAGACCTTACCCAGCCCTGAATTTCATTATGAAAGCAATGTATTTCTAGGATATTTATTTTTGCTTGTTATTGAAGATAAGCTGGCTTTAGTACTAGTTCTTGGGCTAGTAATTTGGGCTATATAATTTGCCTAGTCTCTTGGGCCTTATTTAATTGAGTTGAAAACTCATTGTAATGGGCTTTTCTCTTTGCACTTCTTGAATCAGCTCCTTCCTGAATTGGTTTCTCTTTCAGTTCACATATATTAGCAATGTAAGTTTTGAGATGGGAGAGATTATGTGGACTATAGAGAGAAGGTTTTGTGTAGTGTAAATCTAATTCAATTGTGTATCTCAAAGGGTTAGGCCGTAGGTAATGAAAATTTGTGTTAGAAAAGGAGGAAAATATTTGTATTGTGGCAAGAGTAAAAAACAAACAAACAAACAACAACAAACAAAAAAACCCTCCAGGATTTTGCAAAAGATACACTTGCCTTTGAAAATGCAATATTGTGGAATATTGCAGTTGATATCCAGTGATGTGGTTAGGCTTTATGTCCCCACCCAAATCTTATCTTGAATTGTAATCCCCATGATCCCTATGTGTTAAGGGAGAGACCGGGTGGAGGTAATTGAATAATGGGAATGGTTTTCCCCATGCTGTTCTCTTGATAGTGAGTGAATTCTCATGAGATCTGATGGTTTTATAAGGAGTTCTTTCCCTTTTGTTTTGCACTTCTCCTGCCTGCTGCCTTGTGAAAAGGTGCCTTGCTTTCCCTCACCTTTTGCCATGATTGTAAGTTTCCCGAGGCCTCCCCAACCATGCTGAACCATGTGTCAATTAAACCTCTTTCCTTTATAAATCACCCAGTCTTGGGTAGTTCTTTATAGCAGTATGAAAACAGACTAATACATCTAGTAACTATTCACTATTATATAATTTACTAGAAAATTGTTTACATCTATTTTTTATTGACCCAAATATAATTAGTTAAAAATGCTATAAACATTAAGTAAAATCTAAAGTATATTTTGGGCCCATTAGTTGGCACCAATATTGGCCAAAACTATTGGACTCATTAAAATTAAACTAAATAATCCCCAATTCTCTATTTTAGCAAAGCCTTTAATGCATTTCCAATGCTTATCATAATCATCTTATTAATTTTTAAATTTTATTTATTTATTTTTTGAGACAGGCTTTTACTCTATCTCCCAGGCTGGAGTGAAGTGGTAGGTGATCCTCCCACCTCCAAAGTAGCTGGCACTCATTTTTTAAAAAAAATTTTTAGTACAGATGTGGTTCTACTATATTGCCCAGGCTGGTCTGGAACTCCTGAACTCACACGAGCCTCTCACTTTAGCCTCTCAGCATGCTGGGATTACAGGCATGAACTAGCACACCTGGCCAAGTTTTTTTTTTTTAACTTATTTATTGTTTGCCCCTCTACAAAGCTCAGCATCGAACTTTCTTGTTACAATGCTCTTATTACAATACTTTTTATGTCAATGACATAAGAAAGCCTGGCACGTAATGAAAAAATAATTTAAATGAGTGAATAAATATATAGAAATAATTGATCTTCTTTTGGACTGAAAATAATAGAAGGGAAAAAGCTCTTTGTGGAGAAATGAAAAAGAAGACAGCATAAAAAATGATAAAAGAGTATTAAAAAATTTACATAAATGAGTGAAAGATCAACTGGGGATAGAATGTGGCATTTCAGATTCCTTCTCCAGGAGTCTATTAAATCACAGACTTTATTTCAGAATTGTGCATCAGCTTCAATTAGTAGTCAAGCATTTCCACATGGAATATGATGTAATTTCTCCAAAGACATATCTACACAGTTTCTTCAATGATATACCAATCCTTGCTCAACTATTTCTCCACTCCTTTTATTTTTGCTAAGCTGAAAGACCATCCATTTGAATGAAGGAACAAACTTGAATTGTAAATATGAGTCATGAGATTTGTAATCTCCAAATGTGGTTTCGCCATTCTTTTTTTTTTCATTTTGCCCTGCTTTTAACTGATATGTTAGGTACATATTAGTTAGATACATATGAGTAAGAATGTTAATAAACAGGCAACCTTTGTTAGTTGAAAGTTTGGAAAAGTATCATAATTTGAATACTTAGTATTTTATTCACTGAGATAAAATTTTGATGTGTTATGAATAATCTATTGAACTGTAATTTTTCAGAAAATGGTGTTTATTAACATACCTACAAATAAAAATGCATGTAGCCTTTGCTCTTCAGAAATATACACATGAAGCTCCCCATTGAGATTTAGCAGTTTGGCATTTCTTGAAAAACAATAATGAAACTTCTTATAATAAGCTATGACAGATAAAACTAGCTTTAAGAAATACTTATAAACAAGTCAAATCACATTAGAAAAATAATCTTGAATTGCCTTTTCAAGGTCTAGCTAACAACTTCTTTTTTCATTACAGTGAAATTTTGCTCTAATGAAATAACATGAAGAGCCCCAATAATTTGCCCAGTCTCTTGGGCCTTATTTAATTGAGTTGAAAACTCATTGTAATGGGCTTTTCTCTTTGCACTTCTTGAATCAGCTCCTTCCTGAATTGGTTTCTCTTTCAGTTCACATATATTAGCAATGTAAGTTTTGAGATGGGAGAGATTATGTGGACTATAGAGAGAAGGTTTTGTGTAGTGTAAATCTAATTCAATTGTGTATCTCAAAGGCTTAGGCCATAGGTAATGAACATTTGTGTTAGAAAAGGGGGAAAACATTTGTGTTGTGGCAAGAGTAAAAGGAAACAACAACAACAACGACGACAACAACAAACAAACAAAAAACCCTCCAGGATTTTGCAAAAGATATACTCACCTTTGAAAATGCAGAAAAATAATGAAGTGTATGCTGAGAACCATTCCTCGACATCAGCTAAACTGTCTTACAGAGGAATTTACAAGCCTCACTCTATCCATGCCGGAGAAAAACTGGGTTCTTATTGTAGACCATATATATGTGGCAGAAAGGAATGTCTACATCTTTGTAAGAAAACATATCAGTATTGTGAAAAATGCCAGTGAGCCCTTTGTGGAGTGAATGTCTAAAAAAATGACGCAGGGGCCAGGCGCAGTGGCTCACACCTGTAATTTCAGCACTTTGGGAGGCCGAGGCAGGTGGATCACCTGAAGTCAGGAGTTTGAGACCTACCTGACCAACATGGGGAAACCTTGTCTCTACTAAAAAAAATAAAATAAATACAAAAATTACTCGCGCATGGTTGCACGTGCCTGTAATCCCAGCTACTCAGGAGGCTGAGGCAGGAGAATCGCTTGAACCCAGGAGGTGGAGGTTGCAGCGAGCCGAGATTGCACTATTGCAAGCCAGCCTGGGTGACAGAGCTGGACTTTGTCTTAAAAAAAAATTATGCAGGACACTTTAGCGCTTTGTGTGATGCAGTCTCCTGCAACACACTTGTGTTTAAATCATGGCTCGTGCCACTTTGTATCTTTGTGTCCTGAGACAAATTGTTTAAAATTCAGATCCCAAATTTTATCACCTGAAACACTGGGATTATTAAACACAACTAAATACACTATTCATATTAAATTAAATGTGATGGTAAATACACTTAGTAAGCTACACTGTAAAATGATAAAAGTGATGATCTCTAAGGTCACATGGAGTGTAAGTCTCCTAGGAGATCTATAAATGCAGCCAGCTTATTTCTTTAAAAATTTCAATTTGTACAATATACATTCAATATTGTGTATCAATATAGCTTCATTATGAAAGCCAATATATTTCTAGGGTATTTATATTTGCTTGTCATAGACGTTAAGTTAGTTTTAATACTAATTGTGTTGACTGTAGAATACTGCAACTGCATATCCAAGAACTACTGACTATTTTACTATTTACTTGAAAATTGTAAGCATTTATCATTTGTTGACCCTAATATAGTTACATAAAGAAGATATAAACATTAAATAAAACCTAAAGTATATCTTGTGCCTATTAAATGATACCAATGTGGTTCAAAACCGTCTGACTCATCAACACTAATGTAAATCATTCTGTGTGGCTTATTGTGTAGAAAAAGTAAAAAATAAAAACACCTCTAGACAAAAACCACACACTACAAGATAGTGTATATGATTTTATCTATGTTTTGGATATGCGTATCTTTGATTTACCACTGTATAGGCAACTGGGATTTGGTTTGTCTCTTGTTATTACACAGAATGAACAGTTAGCTTAGGAGGACCATTGGCTCAGGAAATTTAAAAGTAAACCTCAAATGATCAAGCACTCTTACTGAGCAAATGTTGGCAGGATTTGAGGATGTGGCCTCTCATTTCCACACAAGAAACCTTACAGAACTTTGTTGTCCTCTGAGACGTATCACAGAGATGCGTAGTCTTCCGTTAGGAAAGATGGTCCATAGATAAAAAGACAATCTGGAAGAAGAGAATCAAAAGGAAGAAAATCATTTTTTAAAAAAATGGGCTAACAGAGAAATTCATTTTATATATTAATATATTAATGTAGTTATTAGTTCATTCATTATTCTATTAATTCTATCGCAACCTCACTCAAGCAATTTTATATATTTTTCTCCTATTTTTAAAATTTTGGTTTTGACCATCAATGCAGATATCTTTCTTTTTCTTTGAAGCAATAGTGACTGGAATACATGAGGATAGTTTCTGCACATTAAACACTCTTAAAAACAAACAAAAACATTCTAGAATTTAAAGAAATTCAAACGCTATTTTTAAAAAATTTAGCTAGTACACCATTGCTCTGTAGCCTGACCTGATTCCAAATTCCACTAATTAACCAGCAAATGAAGTGGTCATAAATATATTATTTTTGTTCTAACTTTAACTTTGTAATTACTTATGTGTAATATGTGTGACTCTAGTCATAGTGGTATCTATAAAAAGTTTCAATTCCACTAAGTTAATGAGTACATGAGGCAGGAAATGCTTACAAAATTATTATAATTAAGTTTCTTTAAATGGCCACGTTTTGAGAACACAAGGAAATGAGTAGTCAGTTCCCTAAAGAGACAAGTGAGCATACTGTAAGGCACAAAATGTGCTTTTCTTGCTTAGATCACTTCAATTTCTTTGATTGGAATTAACTCACCTTGAGATTTCCCGTACAGCGTGAATAAAACAATCACTAAACCATGCTGACAAATGAGGGAACAAAATATAACATTTATTTCCAAAGAAAGTTGGTTCTTTCTACCACATGCTTTAGAGAAAAATAAAAACTAGTGTACTCTGTGTTTTTTGCAAAACTGCTTATTTTTATGCTTCAAGAAGGCACAAAATCGAGCTTTTAAAAGTTTCATTCTGTTTTAATGACCTCTTAAAAAGAGACATTAAATCCGTAACACTTTAGAAGGTGCTTAGGAAAGAGGACAGAAGATGAAATTTGAGATAGTTACATATACATATCTTTATTTTCCTTCTTCGCTTTTTAGTTCTCTTAATACAGGAATTGGAATTTTCTGAGGAATATACTAGTTTCCCAGGAGAGGTATGACTATGGGGGTGGGTATACTAGATTTAATTATGAAAAGATGATGTCTATGGCTACAAAATTAATAAAGATATTTCATAAAAACCATCAGCATTTCACTTGTTGCCAAAATTGGAGATAGTATTTCAACATAGGCAACACTGAACAGCCGCCTTGTACCTTTCTGAACTCCTCAATTTTCCTTTAACTTCTTACTTGTGCCTCTGGATTTTCAGTGCTTCATACTCATCTGACTGTAAAAATAAATGAAAATTTTCTACATTCAATCCAATTTTTTCATTTTCTTTTTCTAATTCCAATAGTGTTGGCTGCACATATTGGCATTTATTTAGTTATTTCTGGCAATTACAATTGAAGTGTAATAAATAGTGGAGGCTATAGATTCTTTATCTGAACCTTTCCAAAAGTTTTCACTTGTGGACCTGATGAAATGCCAGTTTTCATGGTTTGCTTTCCTTGGCAGCAAGATTGGGTTGAGGCCAAGGCTTGTCCAATATAACATTGTATCTCTATGGGGAAAAAAATCATTGCTTAGAAATTGGGCACAAAGACCCAGTTAGGCCAACTAAAATCTTCCTGTACACATTTCTGCTTAAATCATGGTGAACACAATCTTTCTTTCTTTTAGATCACTAAGTGGAAGGATAGACTTTGGAGATTTATGGATGCCATCTTTCTTTCTTTTAAAATTATGGTTAGGACTCTTAAAACGAGACCTACTCTCAACAAAATCTTAAATGTAGAACACAATATTGTTAACCACAGGCACAATGTTATACAGCAGATTTGAAGAACTCAGTTATTCTGCATAACGGAAACTTTATATCCATTGACTAGCAGTTTCCCATTTGTCTCTATCCCCTGACCCTGGCAACCACCATTCTATTCTCTGCTTCTATGTTTTACTATTTTAGATACCATATAGAATTGGAATCATGCAGTATTTGTCTTCCTGTGACAGACTTAATTTCACTTAGCATCAACGTTGTTGCATATTGCAGAATTTCTTCCTTTTGTAAGGTTGAATAATATTCCATTGTGTGTATATACCACATTTCTTTATCCATTTATCCTTCGATGGACATTTAGGTTGTTTCCACATCTTGGCTATTGTAAATGGAACAAACATGGGAGTGCAAGTATCCCTTTGATATCCTAATTACAATTCTTCTAGATGTCAATTTGGGATATACAATCCCTACAGTGAGATTGATGGATCATATAGTAATTCAATTCTAATAAATTTTTTTAGGAAACTCCATTCTGTTTTCATAGTAACATTTCACGTTTCTACCAAGAGTGTAAAAACATTCCAGTTTCTCCACATCTTCATCAACCCTTATTGTCTTGTGATTTTTTTCTTGATAATAGTCATTCTGATAGGTGTGAGGTGATATATCATTGTAATCTGGATTTGCTTTTCACTAATACTTTGTGATATTAGCACCTTACCACACACCTGTTGGCCTTTGTATATCTTCTCTGGAGAGGTATATATTCATGTCCCTCCCTCATTTTTTAGTTGGGCTATTTGTTTCTTTGCTATAAAGCTGAATGAATTTCGTATATATTTTGGATATACCACTTTTCATATGTATGGCTTCCAAATTCTCCCATTCCATAGGTTGTTTCTTCACTCTGCTAATTGTTTTCTTTGCTGTGGAGAAATGTATCAGTTTGATGTAGTTCCATTGTTTGTTTTTGCTTTTGTTGCCTATGCTTTTGATGTCACATCCAAGAAATCATTGCCAAAACCAATGTCATGAAGCTCTTTCCTTAGGCCTTTTTTTTTTTAGGAGTTCTACAGTTTCAGGTCTTATCTTTAGGTCTTTAGTCCATTTTGAGTGATTTCGTGTATGGAGTAAGATAAGGGTCTAATTTCATTCTTAAACAAATAGATATCCAGTTATTCCACAACCATTTGTTGAGGAGACTGTATTTTCTCTATTGGATAGTCTTGGCACTCCTGTCAATAATCGATTAATTTTTGTAAATGCATTGGTGTTTCTCTTCTATTCCACTTGAATGTCTGTCTGTCTTTGTGCCAGCACAGTATTATTTTAATTATCATAGTTTTGTAACACATTTTGAAATTTGAAAGTGTGTTGCCTTCAGCTTTCTTCTACTTTCTCAAGATCGTTTTGGCTACTTGAGGTCTTTTGTCATTCCAAATAAATTTATAATTAATTTTTCCATATCTGTAAAAAATGCCATTGGGATTTTGATAAAGAGTTTCATTAAATCTATAGATTCCTTTGTGTAGTATGAACATTTAAATAGTATTAATTCTTCTAATCCATAAACACAAGATGCCTTGCAATTTATTTGTGTCTAATTTCTTTCATCAATGTTTAGTTTCCAATATATGTCTTTTATCTCCCTAGATAAGTTAATTCCTACCTTTTTCTTTTTGATTCTATTGTAAATGAGATTTTAAAAAATTTTTCTTTTGGATAGTTCATTATTAGTGTATAGAAATGCAACTGATTATTTTATATGTGGATTTTATATTCTGCAATTTTACTGAATTTGCTTATTAGTTCTAACACGGTTTTTTTTTGGGGAAATTCTTTATGGTTTTCAACATATAAAATCCTGTCATCTACAAACGGGGATAATTTTGCTTGTTTCTTCCTGATTTGGTTGTTTTTCTTTTTCTTGCCTAATTACTCCAACCAGGACTTCCTGTACTATGTTGAATAAAAGTGGCGAGACTGGGTATCCTTGTCTTGCTCTTGATCTTACAGGAAAGTTGCTGGGTTTTTTTCACTGAGTATGATGTTAACTGTGGGCTTGTCAGATATGGGAGTTTATGAAGTTAAAGTATGTTCCTTCTCTATCTCATTTGGTTTTTACTATGAGTGATTGTTGAATTTTGTCCAATTGTTTTTCTGCATCTATTGACAAAAGGATAAGATTTTTATCTTTTAGTCTGTTATTGTAGTAAATCACATTATTGATTTGTGTATATTGATCCATCCTTGGATCCCAGAGATAAATATCACTTGATCATTGTATATGATCCTTTCAATGTGCTTTTAAATTAAGTTTGCTAGTATTTTGTTGAGAGTTTGTGCATCTACATTCATCAGGCATATTTGCCTGTAGCTTTCTTTTCTGGAAGTGTCTTTGTCTGATTTTAGAATCAAAGTAATGCTGGCCTTATAAAATAAACTTATAAATGTTTTCTCTTGAATTTTTTTGAAGATATTGAGAATGACTGACATTAATTCTTTAAGTGCTCTGTAGATTTCTACATTGCAGCCATCTCTTCCCAGGCTTTTCTTTGTGTGAGGTTGTATTTACAGATTGAATTTTGTTATAGTTATAGTCCTTTTCAGATATTCTGTTTTTTCTCACAGTTCAGTTGTAATAAGTTGTATATTTATAGGGATTTTCTGTTTTCTCTAGATTATCTGGTTTGTTGGTGTGTAATTATTCATTAAGTCTTTTCTGACCCTTTGTATTTGGCGTCATTTATAATGGCTTCTCTTTCATTTCTGATCTTACTCACTTGAGCATTCTTTTTTTCTTGTCAATTTTTGAATCTTTTTTAAAATACAATTTTTAGTTTTTTCTAGTCTCTATTTCACTTATTGCTGCTCTAATATTTATTATTTACTTTCTTCTGCTAATGGGCTTAGCTTGTTCTTCTATTTCTAGTTTGTTGAGATGTAAAGTTACGTTGTTTATTGAGATCTTTACTCTGTATTAATATACACATTTATTGCTATAAAATTTCCTCTCAGTGCTGCTTTTGTTGTGTACCATAAGTTTTGCTATGCTGTGTTTATATTTTTGTTTTTCTGAAAATAATTGCTAATAGCATTTTTGATTTTCTTTTACCCATTGGTTACTCAAAAGTGTGTTTTTGAATTTCCACATATTTGTGACTTTTCCTGCTTTTCTTCTGATATTTATTTGTAGTTTAATTCTATTGTAGTCAGAAAAGGCACTTAGTAAGATTTCAATGTTCTTAAATTTGCTAAAGCTTGTTTTTGTGACCTATCATTTGATGTATTCTGAAAACTTTTCCATGTGCACGTTGGAAGAATGTATATTCTGTTGCTATTGGGTGGAATGTTCTCTACATGTCTATTAGTTTCATTGGGTTTACAGTAGCAGTGCCCAGCCTTTTTGGACCTGAGACTGGTTTCATGGAAGACAGCTTTTCCATGGGAGGGTAGGGTCAGGGGTGGTTTCTGATTCTCATGAGAAGTACAGAACCTAGATCCTTCTCACATGTGGTTAACAATAGGGCCCACTCTCTATAAGAATCTCATGCCTTCTTTATTAGTCTTGCTAGTGGTCTATCAATTTTGTTGATCTTTTCAAAAAACCAGCTCCTGGATTCACTGATTTTTTTGAAGGGTTGTGTCTCCTTCAGTTCTGCTCTGATCTCAGTTATTTCTTGCCTTCTGCTAGCTTTTGAATGTATTTGCTCTTGCTTCTCTAGTTCTTTTAATTGTGATGTTAGCGTGTCAATTTTAGACCTCTCCTGCTTTCTCTTGTGGGCATTTAGTGTTATAAATCACTCTCTACACACTGCTTTAAATGTGCCCCAGGGATTCTGGTATGCTGTGTCTTTGTTCTCACCGGTTTCAAAGAACATCTTTATTTCTGCCTTCATTTCGTTATACACCCAGTAGTCATTCAGGAGCAGGTTGTTCAGTTTCCATGTAGTTGAGTGGTTTTGAGTGAGTTTCTTAATCCTGAGTTCTAGTTTGATTGCACTGTGGTCTGAGAGACAGTTTGTTATAATTTCTGTTCTTTTACATTTGCTGAGGAGTGCTTTACTTCCAACTATGTGGTCAATTTTGAAATAAGTGTGACATGGTGCTGAGAAGAATGTATATTCTGTTGATTTGGGGTGGAGAGTTCTGTAGATGTCTCTTAGGTCCACTTGGTGCAGAGCTGAGTTCAATTCCTGGATATCCTTGTTAATTTTCTGTCTCGATCTGTCTAATGTTGACAGTGGGGTGTTAAAGTCTCTCATTATTATTGTGTGGGAGTCTAAGTCTCTTTGTAGGTCTCTAAGGACTTGCTTTATGAATCTGGGTGCTCCTATATTGGGTGCATATATATTTAGCATAGTTAGCACTTCTTGTTGAATTGATCCCTTTACCATTTAATGGCCTTCTTTGTCTCTTTTGATCTTTGTTGGTTTAAAGTCTGTTTTATCAGAGACTAAGATTGCAACTGCTGCTTTTTTTTTTTGGTATTCCATTTTCTTGGTAGATCTTCCTCCTTCCCTTTATTTTGAGCCTATGTGTGTCTCTGCAGGTGAGATGGGTCTCCTGAATACAGCACACTGATGGGTCTTGACTCTTTATCCAACTTGCCAGTCTGTGTCTTTTAACTGGAGCATTTAGCCCCTTTACATTTAAGGTTAATATTGTTATATGTGAATTTGATCCTGTCATTATAATGTTAGCTGGTTACTTTGCTCATTAGTTGATGCAGTTTCTAGAAAAGAGAGAAGAATCAAATAGATGCAATAAAAAATGATAAAAGGGTTATCATCACCAATCCCAAAGAAATACAAACTACCATCAGAGAATACTATAAACACCTCTACGCAAATAAACTAGAAAATCTAGAAGAAATGGATAAATTCCTGGACACATACACCCTCCCAAGACTAAACCAGGAAGAAGTTGAATCCCTGAATAGACCGATAACAGACTCTGAAATTGAGGCAATAATCAATAGCCTACCAACCAAAAAAAGTCCTAGACCAGACAGATTCATAGCCGAATTCTACCAGAGATACAGGGAGGAGCTGGTATCATTCCTTCTGAAACTATTCCAATTTATAGAAAAAGAGGGAATCCTCCCTAACTCATTTTATGAGGCCAGCATTATCCTGATACCAAAGCCTGGCAGACACACAACAAAAAAAGAGAATTTTAGACCAATATCCCTGACGAACATCAATGCAAAAATCCTCAATAAAATACTAGCAAACCAAATCCAGCAGCACATCAAAAAGCTTATCCACCATGATCAAGTGGGTTTCATCCCTAGGATGCAAGGCTGGTTCAATACACGCAAATCAATAAACGTAATCCAGCATATAAACAGATCCAAAGACAAAAACCACATGATTATCTCAATAGATGCAGAAAAGGCCTTTGACAAAATTTAACATCCCTTCATGCTAAAAATATTCAATAAATTCAGTATTGATGGGACGTATCTCAAAATAATAAGAGCTATTTATGACAAACCCACAGTCAATATCATACTGAATGGGCAAAACCTGGAAGCATTCCCTTTGAAAACTGGCACAAGATAGGGATGCCCTCTCTCACCACTCCTATTCAATGTGGTATTGGAAGTTCTGGCTAGGGCAATCAGGCAGGATAAAGAAATAAAGGGTATTCAGTTAGGAAAAGAGGAAGTCAAATTGTCCCTCTTTGCAGATGACATGATTGTATATTTAGAAAATCCCATTGTCTCAGCTCAAAATCTCAAGCTGATAAGCAACTTCAGCAAAGTCTCAGGATACAAAATTAATGTGCAAAAATCACAAGCATTCATATACACCAATAACAGACAAACAGAGAACCAAATCATGCATGAACTCCCATTCACAATTGCTTCAAAGAGAATAAAATACCTAAGAATCCTACTTACAAGGGAGGTGAAGGACCTCTTCAAGGAGAACTATAAACTACTGCTTAACGAAACAAAAGAGGACACAAACAAATGGAAGAACATACCATGCTCATGGATAGGAAGAATCAATATCATGAAAATGGCCACACTGCCCAAGGTAATTCATAGATTCAATGCCATTTCCATCAAGTTACCAATGACTTTCTTCACAGAATTGGAAAAAAACTACTTTAAAGTTCATATGGAACCAAAAAAGAGCCTGCATTGTCAGGACAATCCTAAGCCAAAAGAACAAAGCTGGAGGCCTCACGCTACCTGACTTCAAACTATACTACAAGGCTATGGTAACCAAAACAGCATGGTACTGGTACCAAAACAGAGATATAGACCAATGGAATAGAACAGAGCCCTCAGAAATAATACCACACATCTACAACCATGTGATCTTTGACAAACCTGACAAAAACAAGAAACGGGGAAAAGGATTCCCTATTTAATAAATGGTGTTGGGAAAACTGGCTAGCCATATGTAGAAAGCTGAAACTGGATCCCTTCCTTACACCTTATACAAAAATTAATTCAAGATGGATTAAACACTTAAATGTTAGACCTAAAACCATAAAAACCCTAGAAGAAAACCTAGGCAATACCATTCAGGACATAGGCATGGACAAGGACTTCACGACTAAAACACCAAAAGCAATGGCAACAAAAGCCAAAATTAACAAATGGGGTCTTATTAAACTAAAGAGCTTCTGCACATCAAAAGAAACTACAATCAGAGTGAACACGCAACCTACAGAATGGGAGAAAATTTTTGCAATCTACCCATCTGACAAAGGGCTAATATCCAGAATCTACAAAGAACTTAAATAAATTTTACAAGAAAAAATCAAACCACCCCATCAAAAAGTGAGTGAAGGATATGAACAGACACTTCTCAAAAGACATTTATGCAGCCAACAGACACATGAAAAAACGCTCATAATTACTCACCATCAGAGAAATGCAAATCAAAACCACAATGAGATACCATCTCACACCAGTTGGAACGGCGATCATTAAAAAGTCAGGAAACAACAGGTGCTGGGGAGGATGTGGAGAACTAGGAACACTTTTACACTGTTAGTGGGACTATAAACTAGTTCAACCATTGTGGACGACAGTGTGGCGATTCCTCAAGGATCTAGAACTAGAAATAGCATTTGACCCAGTCATGTCATTACTGAGCATATACCCAAAGGATTATAAATCATGCTGCTATAAAGACACATGCACACTTATGTTTATTGTGTCACTATTCACAATAGCAAAGACTTGGAACCAACCTAAATGCCCATCAATTATAGACTGGATTAAGAAAATGTGGCATATATATACCAGGGAATACTATGCAGCCATAAAAAAAGATGAGTTCATGTCTTTTGTAGGGACATGGATGAAGCTGGCAACCATCATTCTCAGCAAACTATCACAAGGACAAAAAACCAAACACCGCATGTTCTCACTCATAGGTAGGAATTGAACAATGAGAACACTTGGACACAGGAAGTGGAACAGCACACACCAGGGCCTGTCGTGGGGTGGGGGGATGGGGCAGAGATAGCATCAGAAGATATACCTAATGTAAATGTTATGGGTGCAGCACACCAACATGGCACATGTATACATATGTAACAAACCTGCACATTGTGCACATGTACCCTAGAACTTAAAAGTATATATATAAAAAAAATCTAATGCCGCTGCTGATCCAACAGGAGGCAGAGCTCAGGTTCACCTCCTGCCGTGTGGCCCAGTTCCTAACAGGACATGGACCAATACTGATCTGAGGCCCAGCGGTTGGGGGTGCCTGGTCTATAGTATTGTTCAAGTCTGTTATTTCCTTATTGACTTTATTTCTGGACTGTCTATCCCTTATTGAAAGTGGGGTACTGAAGTGTCCAACTATTCTGGTATTAATGTCTATTTCTTTCTTCAGGTCTGTCAAAGTTTGCTCTAGATACTTAGGCACTCTGATGTTCAGTGTATATTTATTTTTAATTGTTATATTTTCTGTAGTGATTGACCACCTAATCATTACACAATGTACATCTTTGTTTCCTGTGACAGTTTTTGATTTAATGTCTATTTTGTCTAAGGACAGATACTTCTTCTCTGTTTAGGTAACCGTTTGCATGAAACATCTTTTCCCATACCTTCACTTTCAGCCTACGTGTTCCTCCAAGCTAAAGTAAGTCTTCTGTAGACAGCATGCAGTTGGATCTTTTGTTAAAGAAAAATCTATTCAGCTACTCTATGTCTTTTAATTGGAGATTTTAATCCACTTCATTTAAAGTAATTATTGACAGAGAAGGACTTACTATTTCCATTTTGTTCATTATTTTCTGTCTGTCTTGCAGGTCTTTTGTAGTTCTCTTTTCCTCTGTTGTTATTTCCCTTAAGTGTATATATATATTACATGTATATTTATATATGTCATAAAAATAATTTGTTATATGGTTTAAATCATACTAGGGTAAAGTTGGAATACGATTATTAGAAGTATATATGTCCAAACTAACTTATAAATAAGTTTTGAAGTACGAAGTGTTTGTAATTTGATATTTGTGTAGGTAAATGTGATTTAAGCACTCTACAAAACAACAGACAATATTTTAATTTTGTCTATACTTATTATATCACTGACATAAAGTGGCAGGTACAAGCATATATGGTTGTTGTTACTCTGAACCCTGAGGTTTTTTTTTTTATACTTCTTGATGACACTACAAAATGGACAATATTAAAGATAAGCAGGGTCTTCAGTGACAGTCTTTATCCTATGCAGGACAGTGATGTCCACTAGGCTTAATAATGTTGAGATAATTCTCCATTGGCTCTTTGTACCTCTATCTGCCTGAAGGAATTTTGGGTAAAATATATCTATCGGAAACATTTTTTTCAATACAAAAATGTATCTGTTAGATACAGGTAGATTAAAACCTACCCCTTTTTCTTGGTTGATTCATATTTATCCTTTAGATTCCACTTTGAATTTTGCTCTAAGTGTAGGTTAGAAAGCCTCCTATATGTATTTCCTAATATAACATTTATAATGGAATTTAACTTAATATTTTTATTATTTATATTCATGATGAAGACTGAAAGTTCTTTGAAAGCACAGATGATCTCTACTTAATTCATACAATGAATATTTCCTGGGTGCCTACTACATAATATGATAGGTGTTGGGGATACAAGGATGAATAAAACTCTATTTCCCTGTGCTATCAAGAAAATTTGTGGGTAGATGTAATAAAAGGATGAGACCTAATTTTGAATTTGGAGCCAGGAAAGGTAACACATTCCTGTCATTTAAGGTAACCATTAAAGATAATAAAAGAATTAGCCACGTGAACAGTGTGGGGAAGAGTAGTCCAGGCAAAACATATACATAAGTAAGTAACTTCAATTGGGAAAGAGCTTGTTAAATTCCAGAAATAGAAAGATGAAAGTTTGACTAGTGATCAAGGAAGGTGCTGGATGCAAAGTGAGCCTGGAGATGTGGTAGAAGTAAAATTACCAAGTTCTGTAAAGAAACTGTCACGAGTTACTTTAAAAAAATCTAAATTTTGAAAATACATGTTTTAGTATGAAATCTTGAGTTATATTTATTTTTAAACTTTACAGATGTTAACACCTCCTATAAATGCAGAAATTTCTTCTAACCTGATGCCAGCATTTCAAAACAATTTAGGTACTGATGATATGCATGTTATAGAGTTTGGTAATTTACAGGACATTTTAAATACAAAAGTAAAAATAATGTTACTAAATCTAAATATATACTATTTTAAATTTAGTTCACGTTGAAAATGATCACTTCAGAAAGAAAGGTCTGCTATTCTTTTCATAAATTAGAAGCTCTTGACTATAATTTTTAGCCTCATAGACATGATCAATCTTAGTGGAGGGATGAGTTTCACAAAAAAGATAAAGGTCTGAAATGTCGTACTGGTTTTGCTCAGGTGAATAAAACAATTCTTTTCTCACTCTTCTTTCATCATGGGAAAGTCAATTTTCCGAACGAAAATTATTGTGCATCCCAGTAGGAGGAGCTGAAGGTCAACATGTCATTGAGGTTTGCAGCAAAAGCTGTGGGCTTTTGGTTGATGGAGTAGTTACTGACTGAAATACAGAGGAAAGAATTTTTCTTTCTTTTTTTCTTTGTAGCAGCAAATCCATTAGTATTCTCTTTACTAGGGACAGTGCAATCACGTCTGTTCATCTCACACAACTTGTTTATCCCATCGATCAGACTCCATGATTTTCCTTTTTGAAGCAGGCAAGTCCAGTCCTCCCAATAGGGTTTCACAGTGAGTTACTCAGGTTCTACTGAAAAATACCTAAGGGGGTAAGAACACTGGTTCTATTTTGTTTCTTTCTCCTCCTCTGCTCAAAATATTGGTGCAAATGTGAAGCTAAGACCCGTGACGCTTCCTCAAGTTATACCTTCCAGAATATCAAATGCATAGTTTTGAACACACTTGCTTCCAAATAGTATAACATCAGTTTCTGTAACTCTAATTAATATATTTTCTCAGCAAGGGAGAATAACATCTCCATAGAAATTTAAAGATGACTTTCTAATCCTAGATAAAATAAATAAATAAATAAATAAATAAATAAATAAAAAATAAAAACTTCACGAGGAAGGCAATGCAGTCTCCCAGAGAGGCCAAATACCTGTGCTACTCAGAGAAGGCATATCATGGATGCTCAGGGGTAATTAAAAGCTATTTAAATGTGATTTTTTTCCAAGAGTCTGGAAATTTCCTTTGTAACAGATATTTTAAGTGAATTATTCATCTGTTCGGATTCCACTGGGCACTTCATACTGGGCTTTACACCCTTTCTCTGATGAAGGTCTGTTCCTGACGGTCTCAGTCAAATCCTGGAGTGATCTTGATAAGGATTCTGTTTAAGTAGAAGATCCTACTTGCTCCCAAAGAATCACTGTTTAATTTCAGTCAGTCCCCATAGGGAGTGGAACACATTTGCACAAAAAGCATGTTAAGAGAGTGAGCACTTTTTTGGGTTTCACATAATCAAATCTCTCTTTTTAATTATCTCCTTTTACATCACTATCCCAGGCTGAACCACTCACTTCCCTTTACTTCTAAAATGACAAGGCTGCCTAGTCTACCATTCACTAGAGACAAAAAGCGTTCTGTTAGGCAGGAAATAAAAGTAATTTTATTTCAACAGGATACTAATATCCTAGGCCCTTTTCATTTTCTTCTTCCTTTTTTCTAGTTGAAGCATTGCAGGATAAATGCATAGCTATGAATAAATACTTAAAGCCATTCCATTTATAGAAGTGTATTTTTCAGTGAGAAAGAGAAAGCCAAATTCTTTAATTTAATTTGACAATCACTTCCTCACCTAAAAGTGTGTATGTCTTTTGTACTTATTTTTTGCTGCCTGAAGATGAGAAGCAAGAGATGAGGTACATAGATGAGGGATTATCGATGAGCAAGGCCAACAAGATCAGAAAAATAATGTACAGAATATGATAAGCATAATCCTATCAGAAGTGTGAAAGGAAGTGGTAATAATGAGTACATTCATTTTCTCACTAGCTCCTATTCTTTTTATTATTATTATTATACTTTAAGTTCTAAGGTACATGTGCACAACGTGCAGGTTTGTTACATATGGCTCTTAAGACTTTTCTATCTCAATTTGAGCTAGAACTTTAGGCTCACTATATGCAAATCCTTACTCATATTCTATTTTCATATTATATATTTTTTTCTGTTTCTCCTCTCTTCAGTCTTGCAATCTGACTTGCCCTCTACTTTGTATTTATTTCCTGCTTTCCTAGATTAATAGCATCAACATCTGCTTAGCATCTCAGTTAGAAATCACAAAATTGTCTGCAATTCTTCCATGTTCCACATCTTGGAGTGTCATTCATAACCATGACACTCACTATTCTAGCGGGTCAGATATATCCATCTCTTCCACTCCATTGGCTCTGCCCGATTTTCTATTTAGATGCTCGTAAACTCTTCACTGTGCTATAACATAGTTTCTGACCGCCAGCATCTCCTCAATCTGCCACTGCCGTGAGAGTTATTTTCCAAGACTGTAGCTATACCCAGTCAAGCCACTGAGTTGACAAACCAACTGTTCCCTGAATTTTATAACATAAAAACTTTAATTCACTTTCTGGTATGTGTAAAAGACTATTCAAATCCCTGTGAGGCTGACAATTTATAGTTCTCATTTCTCCAAGTCATACTCCTTTGAATCTTGCAATATAGTGCCCATCTTTAAGTGTCACTATTTGTGAATTGCTTTTACTGTTTAATTTCTTTTTGTTAATATCATATGTATTCCTGTCTCCAAAATAGTATCTGTTTCACATTTGGTACCATTCATCTTGAATTGAAAGAAATATATAAAGTACCTTCCATGCTGATTCCTTTCCACAAATAGGAACATATTCTCTTGTCCATAAGTTGCCCACACCCTGACACCAATGTTTTCTAGCAACATTTTTTTATAGGTGAACTCTCAGATTTTTAAAGATACCATACCATTTTAAAATCTTACATGTTTCAAGACAAAAACTCTAATTATTTGCTCTTGAACAATTCTTTATAATATTTCAAGTTCTCTCCTGCAGAATACTTAACTTTTCTACACTTATTGAAATGTAAGACTCTGTGAGGATCTGCATTGCTCTTTTTAGACTTGTGAACACTTTATGAATTTTTGAACATTTCATTATAAAGCAACATTATATTCCTGAAAGGGCCATGAATGTTTCTGGACATCAAATTCTTAAATATTTTAGGGAGCCAGAGGCAATAGGTTTCTAATGGGCTTTCAGAGTTGTTTTTATGATGACCATTGTTCAACATTCTTGACTTAGTTTCAACCTATTTTCTTTTAAAATGATTATTCTTAGTTCTTGCAAATATTCTGTTTGTCATTTGGGCTATATCTCCTGTATTCTACTGTGGTGTTTTGATAAATCTAATAATGTTTCTTCCTAACTAACTCTGCAGGGTATTAAGTTTATCACTTGATTGACATATAATTGCAATGCTTATTTCCTGAATTCCTAATTCCAGCCTTCTGGCTTCAGCACATTTTAGCTCATTGTTGTATTAGAATAAAATATTTCTCATGTTTTGTTTATGTTTTCTAAGGCACTCAACATATCATCTGCCATGAGAAAGTAACATATCTTCTTTTAATCCACTCCTATCTACTCCTGTCCCCCTTTGTTTGAACTGTTTCCATGTCTACAGTGGCACCTTTTTTTTCTTTACACAAATAGCAATTCAATATTCTGTGCTATAGCTTTTCAATTATACAGACTGTTATGGGCTAAATTGTGTCCCCTCAAAATTCATATGTTCAAGCCATAATCCCCCAGTACCTGAGAATGTGCCAGTATTTAGAGGCAGGGCCTTTGAAGAGATTACGTTGAAATGAGGCTACTAGGGAGGGCCCTAAACCAATCTGACTGGTGTTCTCCCAAGAAGAGGAGATTTGGACACACACAGAGACATCAGAAGTGTGTGTGCACAGAGGAACAACCATGAGAAGAGGCAGCCAGGGCACAGCCATCCGCAAACCAAGGAGAGGGACTCAGCAGAAACCAACCCTTCCAACACCTTCCTCTCAGACTTCCAGCCTCTAGAATTATAAATTCCTGTTAGTTAAGCCACCCAGTCTGCGATATTTTGTCATGGCAGCCCGAGCAAACTAATACGTAGATATATAAATTGCCTGTAAAAACACACAACGCAATAATTAAATGTACACACAACAAACGAATTATATGTAAATATTTTATGATAAATCGGAAGAAAAGATAGGAGAAATGTTAAACCTGGTGATATTGTCTGTGAGCCCCTGGGCTTCTGCTGTTAGTGCTTCTGTCGAAACAATGTTATTCCAATAAATTCTGAATTCATTACCTTTAAAACCTTCGTCAATGCAGGGATAAATGGAAAACATAAACTTGATTTCTGAGGAAAGATTACAAGCACTCTTATGTTAGTTATGTTTATTGAAAAAGGCAAATGGCTTAAAGGGTTATTGTAAAGGAGAGGTAGTATCTCCCTACAGATCATTTTTATTCAAGTGAAAGAACACTGTAGTCAGGGCGAACACCTGATCTTGAATTTCAACCATGCTACATCCCTCTTTGGAAGACACTGGAAAACAGCTTGGCCTCGCTGCCTGGATCATAATACACAGGAGTATCTTTTCTTTCTACATAAAGAAACCTCTTAATACCTCACAGGCTTTTTGTTAGGATTACATGTATATACCATAACCTAATAGAGTATTTAGCATATGCAAGCCATCAACATGCTTCCTGATAGAGGTCTCATCATCTTTAGAAAACCGAATATATGCATTGAGAGAAGTCCCTGGTGGGTGTACTTAGAAAGATTTTGAGACAGCTTAAAGGTGGGGAAACATTGTCTTCAAATACGTAGTTAAATGACTTAATTTAAAAAAGTAAAGATTTAAAAGTTCAAAACCATGTACATTAGACAATTCATAATCAGCTGTGGATTTGCTCTACTTATGATCCATTACGCCACTTGTTCTTTCGAACACCATCTATTCAGTTGTCTTTCATCAGACAGTGGCAACTCCCTCTTTGTCCTCATATTATTACCTAGAACTTTTCTCAAATTTCAATGAGGAAGACTGCTTTAATCTTAGGAAATCGATAGCTCTACAACTGAGAAAGTCAACATTTAATTGGGTTGTATGTATCAGAGGATAAGTTTACTTTACAGAAAGAAAAGTTATCAAGCTGCCAGACGCAGTGGCTCATGCCTGTAATCCCAGCATTTTGGGAGGCCGAGGCGGGCGGATCACGAGGTCAGGAGATTGAGACCATCCTGGCTAACATGGTGAACCTCGTCTCTACAAAAAATACAAAAATTAGCCGGGCGTGGTGGCGGGCGCCCATAGTCCCAGCTACTCGGGAGGCTGAGGCAGGAGAATGGCGTAAACCCAGGAGGTGGAGCCTGCAGTGAACCGAGATTGCGCCACTGCACTCCAGCCTGGGCGACAGAGCTAGACTCTGTCTCAAAAAAAAAAAAAAAAAAAAAAAAAAAAGTTGTCAAGGTTAGTTATTAGAAATAAAGTTAATTAGTAAATATAGGAGATACTTTGCTAATTACTGATTTTAAAAAGAGAAAGAAATGGACCCTGGACCCAGGGGAGAGAAAAAAGAAAGAGAAAGAGAAAGGGGTGGGAGGGGGGAGAGAGAGAGAGAGAGAGAGATTGAACACAAGTAGAATTACGGAAATTTTAACATTCTTTTGGCCACTGGAGTAAGATGAATTAAGTAAGACCACAAGGGAAATTAAGTTAGTAAAGTTCAGGTGTCACCTAAGGCTGCAGTCATGTTAATTCCCCTCCTGGCACCACCACCACCACCTTCACCATAAGGTGATTATAGTTAAATGAGAAAAACAAATGCAAATAGAATAAACAGCAATTAGAGGAGACGAAATAAGTGGTTTAATGGGCACCCTTTGTAAAAAGTCCTGAGGAGGGGTCTACGCCATAAATAAAAGTGACTTTATGAAAGAAAAAAAAAACCTCCCTTGGATATAGAAAGATTGCTATGTGCTTGAGAGAGCTTCTGGTTAAAGCCCAAGCCTGGTGCTTCTCCCAGTGAGTTGCACTGAAATCAATGTAATCAATCAGTCATGTTGTATGTACTCATGGAGTCCTTCATCTTTCGGCATCACAGGCTGGGAGGAATGTTCGGGTCCAAAATGGCAGAATCTCATACTTCTGAGCATCTGTGTAAGGAGATTTGGAGCATTCACAGCAATTGCAGTGCTCTTAGATTCAGCCTGGTGTTTGCCTTTGCTCTTGCCCAGGAAACCAGTTTTCATCCACAACCAGAGGGAGGCAATAGAGAAGAAAGATCCTCATAACGATTTGCATTGTGTATATTTAGAAAATGACTTTATTAAAAAACAATTGTAGAAAGCATTATAGCTTTGTAAAAGGGAGAATACATATGTATATGTATTTTCAGATCAATTTTATTACTTCATGCTTCTGAAATTACATTATAACTGCCTTGCTTACAGAAATAGTAAAATGTTGACATTGATGATCTTTAAATATAGATATGCCAATTTAGGAAGCTAAGCTTCTTATGTTGACTGACAAACCAACATGGAATTCTGGGTTCTCTAGAGTGTGTTTAATATGATACAATTAAAGTATAATACCTCTGGCTAGTGTGAAATAGAGTGGGCTGTTAGGGAACATAAGTCAGGGACTGTCATGTGAAGCCCTCAGAAACAGACGGAAGATTCTCCTCAAGCCTGGTAAGCCATCAAACCTTAGATACTTTGCTTTTTTGGAGATATCTTGTTAAATTGTTTGGTTAAATTTCAGAACTCTCCAATTCCAATCCCCTTTGTCCAGCACTGACCACTAATTTATAGTAAGAAAGCTCATCTAATACTATTTTAGTGAAAGACTGAAAAAAGCAGATGGGCACAGAGAAGTAGACTGTCAATAATTCAGCAAAGTTAAGTGGCAGTTTTCCCTTGGTGGTAACAGAAAATTTTCCAGTTACACATCGTACTGTGCTCACACGTGGCTGCTGTTCCTACTTTGTCTTCAAGTATGCAAAACTAATTATGGAGAACAGCAGCCTCACAAAAGCTGCATTTATAAAGACATGCATGAAAACTACCTTTCATTCATACTTTTGCCTGCTGCTGTTTGGAGTTCCTTGGCTAAGAGAACTTTGAAAATCTGTTTGGGATTCCTACCATTTCTTCAAATTCCTTAGAAGAACAATTGTATTCTGGGCAGTATGATTAATGTCATAAATATTTCTCGTAGTGGTTACTATTCAGAAAGCTTAAACCCAGTGTAGGTATATGAAAGATAAGCATTGTGAAATGGAGATAGTCAAATGAACTCACCTAAGTACTGGTAAACACTTTGAGTTTTTAATTTTTGTCTTTTTTACTTTGTACGATGGCTGGAAAGTACGATGAGACTAAAAATACATTTCCAAAATAGGATAGATTTGCCAAAAAAAAAAAAAAAAAAAAACCCCAAAACAAAAAAATAGTGCTTTCTCAGGTAAATGTTCAATCCTGCAAGATTTTCATGTTTATCTAAGTTTTTGCACATGCCTCAATTTTGATAACTATGCTTCACATGCAGAGAAGGAAAAAAAATTCGGGGCTTAATATTTTGTTTCATTTATATCTTTTCCTTTTGATTTTTTTTTTTTTTTGCTCGACAAAAGTGCTTACCAAGATCAGTCATGTTTCTCTAAAGGTGAAGACAGAAGGAAGTGTGTAAACAATTGGTAGAACAGGAGAGTTGCTTATTTTATTCCATCAATTACATCGACCCAAATCATTATAACCTCTTGCCACCTGTTTCTGTCATTGTCTCCTCCCTCCTGCTTCCTCCTTCTTCGGTTCCATTGTTGGAAGGGCTACTCAAAGGTTTCAGGAAACTAATCACACTGCACTGTTTTTAACACAGCTCTGCCCTGCGGGGCCTTTCAAACAATTAGTCTCTTTGCAAGTGTTCAAAGATGTAGTACATTTTGCCAAGACTTTAAACTCTCCAGATTCCTTGCTTCCTGTTCCTGATCTACATTAACCCAGTCTTTTAAGGCTTTATTTCTAACAGCTGATGAGAACAGAGACAGAAGATGGCACTGTTGACTCATTATTAAAAAGTCAGCAATTGTTTTAAAGAAAAAAAACATCTTTCAAGTTAAAAAAACACAGTATTATTAGAAACTGGAAGTGAGACTACATATATAATGAAACCCAAGTTTTGAATATTACAAGAGGAAATACAAATTAAAAATTAGAGGAAGTAAACTTAAGCAGTGAGAAAGTCTCACTGACTTGAATTTTCAGGAACAGCCTGTTTCATATGGAATTCAGTTCTAGTTACATGCAGCAGAGGGATAAGACGAGGGACTTGGGGTTTGGTTCAACTCTACTCTCACAAACCATAAGGCATTAGACATGTTACTTAACCTCTCCCTGAGTCTAAATGTTCTTATTGTAAAATGGAGATAATAATACTTATTCTGTATGATCCTTTTTTTTTGAATTGAAAGAGCACATAGTAAAAGTTCATTAATGCTACTAGAATGTAAGTCTTTGATTATCTTGTTAATAACTCTATCAATACCAAATAGCACAATACCTAACCTAGAAAAACTGTGCAGAAATTGATAAGTGAGTGAAAAAAAAATGAAACCTAACTGAATTTTGTGTTAACTTACTGATGATACTTAAACAAGATGCAGGGCACATGTAAAAATAATTAATTAGTTACCAATTGGATCGTTACAGACTTGGCCATTTCAATCTGTCCTTTTTCTTAGGAAAATTTAATTATTTCCTATTAAACTATTGAAGATGTCTCATTATTAATAGGGAAATTTTTATATGGATTTTCAGAAGCACTAGTAGACTTAGCTATTTTATGTAGATATTCTATTATATTTATTATTGTATTTGTAGCCATTATACCATAGCCTACCTTTAAGAAATTTAAATGGGAAAATAACATATGGTAGAATATTTTGCCCCTGTTGGGTCCCTAAAATGTAAAGCAAAGACACATTATTTGTGCTCAGTCTACACTAATTAAACATGAATATTTTACATTAAGATACATATAAATGAAAGGCTTACTTATCCTGTAATATTTTACGTTGTCATAATATTAACTTTAAGCATCAGGAGATATTTAGACATCATTAAATGTATACATGTTTATTTTCATAAACCCTATGTATGTGGTAGAGCTATTTAACAAAAGTCTATTTTCTCTTTTGGGGCACACAGTCAGTTTATATTTCTTCATCTTCCTTGCATTTGGGTTTGGACATATGACTAAATTGCAGAGAATGGAATGTGCATGAAAGCAATGCATGCCATTTCTGTGTCAATTCTTGTAGGAAGAAAGTATGCTTCCTACCCCAAAAGATCTGTATTTCTTTGTACTCACTAGATGCAAATGACAGATAGACCCTAAAGGTCACAAAAGGGAAAGAATCTGGGTTGATGAATCTCCACATCAAGGAATTCATCCATTGCTTAGTAACTACTAGGTAAGTGGGAAATCAACTTCTGTTTTATTAGTTTTTATCACCCCAAATAATATGCCTGTAAAATATAGTAAGCTAGCAATCACACCATACCATATGATTTACTATCACTCTTTGGAACATTCTAGGCTAGGGACACCAAGTAATAAGTGCCTTTTGATAGGAGGGCCAGGATGCTCTGCTCATTCAGCTCATCAGCAATTCCATATAGTATATGCTCGCTTTTCATTAACCTATTTTTTAATTAAAAATACCAAATAGTAGCTCACTGAGTGTTAATATTTGGGTACATTTGCACAGATATCTGGGCTTCACCTCATAATGTTTCTACTCTATTTCCTCCATTAATCTGTCTAATGGAGGAAAGATATTTAAAATTAAAAAGGAAGGCATCCACTTAAACTTTCCAGAGAGTGGGGAGTGAGGGGCATAATATTTATTTCTTATTCATTACTTTTTCTTCTTCTCTCAGAGTCTAAAGTGTAGCAAGAAGGGAGAAATAGAAATTCCTATTACAGTATTTTTTTTTTTTTTTTTTTTTTTGAGACGGAGTCTCGCTCTGAGGCCCAGGCTTTTAACCATAGAAGAAGAGGACCCAGAGAGGTGACATGTTGAGTGAAACACAGTATTCAGCCTTTAAAGGTACAGACATTCTTCATAAAGCCTGACAGATGCATCCAAATGCTTTTGGTGTAATTTACAGTGAGGGTCACATGCTGATTCTTTTCCATTCTCTGCTCCTCACTTCCTGCTCTGTGCCTCAGGAGAATGGTTCATGGAGATGCTATCTTTCTGGCTTCCAGTTCGACTTGGCTAGTGGGAAGTACTTGCAGAAAGTGGATGACAGAAGGGGAGAGAGGGCAGGCTATCTCTTCTCTTGCTCACTCCCTCTTCTGCATAGGATTTTGGAAAGCCCTGATATGTTCTCTAGCACCTGGATCTGCTGCCATGCATTCCTTTCTTGCCCTTTCAGTCTTAGGGAGGGAACGGCTTCCTCGCTTTACCAGTCCCTGGGTGTTGCTTCCTCCATTTTTGCTACCTCTAAATAGTTGGACTAGTTGATCAGCAAATGGGTACCATAGCATAGCCATGTTGCCACATCAATGTAACTATAACATATAGCCTGAGAATCTTGGGTTTAGAAATGAAGAGCCATTTCCACAAATGAAGCAAAAGAAGAGCAGGCCAGTGAAAAGATTTCCATGACCTATGGATAATTTTCCCTAGTAATACCATCTATGTAAGAGGGGGATGAAGGAATAATAAGGTTAGAAAAAAGCAGATCTTCTGTTAAAGACAGATCTTTTTGATAGAAATTCTTTAGTTGAGGTAACACAACATCTTTTGTCTCAGGTATGATGGTATCCAAAAATGAGTGATAACCCATTAGGGATAGCTGAAGGAAATAGAGATCTATACTGAAGGCAAACACTAATGGGTTTAAAGTATCCTGAGAGTGAGACCCTCTGCTTTCTGGCAGTTAGCAGAGGTTGCATGTGTTAAAGGCAGCTGGGTTTGTCATCAGTGAAAAGAAAGGAGAGAACAAGAATGTGATGTATAAGGCAAGGCAAATGTTCCAGTATCACTTCTCAAAAGTATAAAGCCTAAGAATAAGAAAGTCTGTGGTTTTCAGTTTTATAGGGAAAAGGGACAATTTAACAATTTAAACAATGTCAAGAGAGCACATTCTACAGTTTGGGGTTTATGACACAAAACCTCAGTAACTAACTTTATGCTGGGTGGGGGCTTGAAATTTTTGGTGTTCGGTTTTCTAAAAGACCTTAACCTTTATGAGACACCTAATAATATATTTTAAGCCTTTAAAATGTTATGTTTGAGAAAAAGAACTATGCAGTCTGTATGGCTATAAACTGGAGAGCAAAATGTCATTAATAGATACAAACTCAAATTCAATTTTGGATAGATTTTTAGAACAGTGAAGGCTCTCCATAGCAGCAACAGGAAGCTATGTGAGGTGGTGAACGTTTTAGTATTACGTATGGTTTAGCAGAAATAACATGGTCAGGGGAATAAGTACAGGCATCATTGTTGAACTTGATGGGATTAGGTTAGATGATGTAAAGGTCTTGATCTCATTTTAAGATTTTGTAATTTTAAAATTTATATTCCCCATACTGAAAAATATTTTGTCTTAAAATATTCCATTTAAATTATGCTTATGTAAACCAGAAGGCATAAATTAACATACACTTCACATATCTCACTACTGTGATTTTTTTTTGATATTACATATAAAGTAGGATCCATAAAGTGTAAAGTTTCAGACAGAGTTTAAGTTGCCGTACTTCTTTTCTTCATGTTTGATGGTATAATTCCTATTTCAAATTATAGCCATTTCAGACTTTGCAAGGGAGTTAAGCTAGAAATTTTTCTGTTTTTAGGACACTATGTGCAAGCATGGAGGCTGTCAAATAAAATTTTGAAAGCTGAGAAATAAAAAAAAAAAAAAACAACTTTTAAACACAAGGAGTCTTATGGAGGTAAAATAAGCAGTTTTGTCTGTTTTCCAGGCCCTTGGACATCACCGGGTTATACAATTACTTTTATACTTTAAAGAGAGAAGACTGACATAGGGTTGTCGATGTTGTTTTTCAGCTACATCTATCTTAAAGAAAAGTGAATATAAAATAACTAACCTTTATTGCCACCATTTCATAGAAAAAGAGAATCCTAATATATAAAACCATAATTAATTCCATGGGTTGTATTAAAAATATTAAACAACTGATATAGTGCTTGTACTAATTGGCCAATCGGCATAGACACTAGCTGCCATATTGGTAAATACCATCTAAAAATTAGCATTTGATAAATATAACCTTAGAATAAAGCACTTTTTATGTTCAATATTTTTGTTTTGTAAAAACGTATAACTCTGTATTTTTCTCAGTTTTCTAGGATGCATAAATATCTTGGTAGACCTTAGGTCCAAGATAAAAATTCACAGTGTTGATGTGGGATAATTTTCCTGTGGCAGGAGACCTTAGAGTGATCCTAGGGCAAGACCGTGATGAATGTTGTGAAAAGTATAGAATTCCAATTTATTAACTCACTTTTTCAGGATTTTTAAAGCATAGGCTGATCCCTTAGGAGTCATTTATAATAATGGGTATGTAGTATTCAGTGGCTTAGTTCATTTTGTGCTGCTATAACAGAATATTAAACATTGAGTAATTTATAATGCATAGAAATGTATTGTCTCACAGTTCTGAAGGCTGGCAAGTTCAATATCAAGGTGCTGGCATCTTGTCTAGTCCTTCTTGCTGAATTATCATATAGCAAAAGGCAGAAAGGCAAAAAGGCAAAAGAGAGTTAATATAATGAAATTAATCTCTCCCATGAGGCAAAGCCTTCATTGTCCAATCACCTCCACAAAGTCCCACCTCTAAGTCTGCCACAATGGCAAATAGATTAAAACATTAATTTGGAGGGGAACCAACATTTAAATCATAGCATTTAGTGTGGAGGAAAAAATGGGCAACAGAGGACATCATTCCAACTACTGAAGAGTTTCCAACCTAACTAGAGGAATAAAGAATATATACTTGAAACTGTGAAGAAATAATTTTAACATAATTCACCAGTAAGTATATGATAGGTGCTTTGATCCAAATATAGAAACGCTAAGGTAATATAAGGTAAAGAGATGATAGCATGGAAGTAAATTTAAGAAGACTCCAAAGTTTTCCAATTCAATTTTTTTATTCTGTAAGAATATTAATTCACTTACATGTTACAAATAAGTTTTAGTAACCTGTAATTAGACATTAGATGCTTACAGTTTGAGAATGTGTTAGCGTAAAGAATATTCATAATACATCTGCACTTTATGCTTATAATGAAATCTAGGGGTTCTTGATGTGAAAGTTATTTGGGACTCTGTAACTTAAATGTTATGTTTGCTCTCAAGATATCCTATGGTAGTCAGGTTGATGCACTAAATATTCAGTAAAACCATAATCACTAACTTGCTAAGCATATAGAAAAGTAAAAGCAATTTTCTTTTCTTGGCTCTTGCTTGATTTTGCATTTTAAAATTAGATTTCATTCACTGCCTTTCAAATTGGTAGCTTGCATCATATTCTGCCCTCACCATCTATGCTCTGTTTTTATTCACCTTTTTTAAGAAGTGGCATAGACCCAAAAGTGAAATTACTTGAATTAAAGAGGAAGACATAGTTAGCATTTTTTTAAGCAGCACATGGAAGCCAAATACGTTTATCAGATTTATTTCATTCTTGTTAGAATCTAAAAGGCACATGCACTTTCTCATGAGTTAGCCAATGGCACCTTTTTAACAATAAACTATTTCAAACTAATCAAACAGTCAATTATATATTGTCATGTTATGAGGTTATACTATTCTTTCCAGTAAGCTTGAAATGCAACATTTCAATATAAACTAGAAATATATTTTTAAAAACCCCAAGCCATTGTTTATGAGAAAGAAATTTACATGTCACTATCTCAAAGCTCCAAAATTGTTTTTTGAGGTGTGTATCCACAAAACAACAACAACAACAACAACAACAAAATCTAATGTACCACTGGAGAGATGACTCAGGAAATTGGGTATATCTGACCAATGGGCAAATTCTCATGAATGCAAGACAGCTGATGTTCACAGAGAAGCAGAATGAGAATAGTTTGCATTGAGCCTACTCAAGTATCTAAGTTGGATACTAAGACTGAGAACCAAGACTACCTGTCATCATAATAACTATCTGATCCAGGAAATTCAAATGCTAGAATATCAGACGGCAAACAAGTAAATAATGTCACTGCTTTAGAAAATTCTTCTTAACCAAATTATTCAAGCATATAGTTTGCTCATTTGGGAAAAAAGCTGTCTTTTTAAGATAATGGTTCGTTTATCAAAACTCGCCTGAAATCCTTGACTGGCCATGTCTAACAGTCTTCAACTCTATCATGTGAAATTTTTTAGATCCAACCAGTTTTCTACCTTGAAAAACTTTCCTTAAGTTGCTCAAAGCCATGCCCCAAACTTAATAAATGTCCTATTTTATATTTTTCCTTTTGAGACACTACTGGCATTTCTCAAGGTGGAAATCTCTCTTGCTCTCACAAGTTTAACAAATCTAGGTGTGCTGTGGTGGAGGCCAGTCTCCTGATGTCACAAACTCCAAGTTTTGTGACAATAAAAAAAAAAAAGGAAGCAGGTCATGACTTGAGGACACCATAAATTTTGAAAAAGAGCAGAAAAGCAACTCCCGAAAACTTTCCCAAGTGGTCAATGTGGAACATCTGGAAGACTTCACAGAATGATGGAGAACAACTTTGGAATCAAATAAGAGATAGCTTGAATGAAAACTCCCATCTTCAGCAAAGTCCAGAACCACTCAACTAAGAAACTGTGCAATGAGAAACAAAAAGGAATAAATAGCAAAGTTGGAGCACTCAAACACAAGAGGTCATGAAAGATAAAGAGAGCTAATTAAAATTTCTGGCTGAATCCTGCTGAAGACCATACAGTTGTCCAATTTCTATAGCGATCACAAGGATGGTGGGAACCTGGAAGTACAGAAAAGGAGGGAAAAAGAAAATGGTAATCACTGGCCTATCAGTTAGAAGTTGATCTAAAGAGTCTTATTGTGGATGTTAACTTAAATGGGCCACTTAAAAGGACCTGTTTACGGAGAAAAACAAGAAAGATTCAGAAAACGGTGTGAAGAAAATCAAATAAATGAAGAGCTTACAGGACAAGTAGAAAGTCTCCAAACGGAGCAGGCATCTTTGCAGTCTGAAAATGTGCAGCTTGAAAGGAAAATTTGGAAGCTTCAGCTCAAGCTTGAGTTACACCTAGAACATGTAATACAACTTTAGAGAAAATCAATGAACTGCTTAGAAACAGAGAAGGAATTTCCCAAAGTGTGTAGAAACATTAACTCCATATATCAGGTACAAAACTTCTATAAGAAGGTGGCTACAAACACAGACAAATAATTTCTCCCATTGAAATGAGACTGCTTTGAGACAAGAGCTTAAGAAAGTTGGATGGCTTCTTTCTCCCATTGAAATGAGACTTCTTTCATTCTCCCATTGAAATGAGACTCTGCTTTGAGACAAGAGCTTAAGAAAGTTGGATGGCTGCTCTGTTGACTGAGAGAAAGCTCCATGGACTCAGAAAAGAAAATGATCACAACAGGAAAATACAGGCTATTATTAAGTTCAAGTTCCAGTTTTTCCCAAAGGACCCTTTTGTTTCTGCTGCTCCACATGCAGCTCAGAGGCCTAGAGATGCCACGGGGTTCCTTGAGTCATAAGGTCCCCCAGAGAGGGTCACGCAGTGAGGGCTCAGGGACTGAGAGTCACCTGCAAATCTGGCTCAGCTTTTACAGCTTCGGAGTCCTGAACACCCCCAACCACAGCAGAACATACGCCTTGTTGTCATTTTAAGGTAATTTTGATTTATCTCTTTTTGGTTCAGCTGCTGTTATTTAATTGATGTTACAATTGCTCTTATTTGAGTAGATATAGCATAATTTCTCAGATTGTACCTTTAAATATTTATTTAGATATCTGTTATGAATACATCATTTTTACATCACTGCAACTTCTAGAATTAGATACTGTAAATATTGTATTTTGATAAAAAAAGTTCCACCATTACTTAAACCATCACCAGAGTTTTACATACATAGAGACATTTGAAATTATCAAGAGTATTTCTATATGCTAGAAGCTGTTGTCAGAAATCAGGACAATTAATTTAATATCTACCTAAATGAATTCTGGTTGGTTTTGAAAAGCAATGCAAAACAAACAAAAAACCTAAACCACAACACATCCCATTCAAACTTTATACTATTTTTATTAGTGTAGCCCTAAATTTACAGATTAATTTAAGAAGTACATTCTGAAGCCATTTATTTCTTGTTTTAGTTTTTTAAATACTTTTTGTTATGTTTAATATAGTGCTTGTTGTCTAAATATTTCTAAAATCTATGCAGTCAAAAATCAAACATTTATCTTGATAACAAACATACACATACACACACCACCACAATGTAGATACAAGACACTTTTTAGTTATTTTGTCAGTATCTAAGGAAAATGTAAAACCGAAGAGAACCTCAGATTTAATACAAAGAAAGGAAAAAAAGGAAGGAAAAGAGGAAGGAAGGAAGGAAGAAGGAAGGAGGAAGGAAGGAAGGAAAGAAGGAAGGAAGGAAGGAAGGAAAGAACCGTGAACATAATTTGTATATATACAAATGATATATAAATTTTTTATAGACACAAAAGGAGAATCTCCTGATTAATCAGACAAGATTCCAGCAAGAAACACCTTATCCCAAATTGTGCAACTGAAGAGACTTTGAGGAAGGCACAGCTTCCTGGGGTGTGAGCAGAGAGAAAGAAACTGACAAGGAATGGTGAGGCACTCTTGCACTAGCAGTAGGGGGAAACTGGTGTCACCCCTAGACTGGAAGGAAATAGGGAGAAGATGGTGTCATCTGAGTCAATGAGGAGCTGTCCTCCTGGAATTCAAAGCAGGGAGGGAATGGGGAAAAAAAAAACCTGCCTGACTGTCTCTCACCCTGTGCTCCCATTTGTGGCTAGTGCAACAGGCGGCCAGACAACCAGAGCCTGGGTATTGTAGACTGGAGCAATCAGCCTCCTGGGCACAGAGCAGGCAAGCAGAGTGCAGAACCCGCACACTTGACTATATTTTATGAAAGAGTTGTGTATGTGTTTTACTGCGTTTATCAATTAACAGTCATTTATTTAGTAAATATCTATTGAGCTTCTACAATGTCTTCTGCGCTCTTCCAGGCCATTGGGATGCAGCAATGAAGAAAACCACCCAGAGGCCTGTGGAACCAAAGAGCTTAGATTCTAGTAAGGGACAAGGTCAGACAATAAAGAACAAACAAACAAATGATGGTAATGCATTCTCTGCAAACATTCCAGTAGAGTGATAGGGGTGATAGGAGGACCCTGAAGGGGGTGATAGGAGGACCCTGAAGGGGGTGATAGGAGGACCCTGAAGAGGTGACACTGAAGCTGAGATCTAAAAGGTATAAAGGAGGCAGTTAGAGAATGTCAGGGAGCAGAATGTTCTAATCAGAAAGAACAGTAAGAAGGCCCTGAGAACTCAGTGCATGGGACCAGAAGTAATGGGGCAAAGATGATGGAATGGGGAGGGGATATGGTGGAGGGTGTGCAGGGACTTGCTACCTTTAGTGCAGTGTGATTGTGATAGCACCAGGAGAGGGTTTTTGCTCTGGGTGTAAAACGAAGGTGAACACGGTGTCCTCTGTATTCTACATAGATCTTTCTCAATATGGAAGGAGGAATAGGGTAGGGCAATATTTTGAAAGGGGGATGTATGGGGTCTGCAAGAAAGTCCTAGGAACTGGCACTGGGGTGGCTTTAATGAACATGAAAAAGTGAGGACTGACTGGAAATCAAAACCCTGAGAAAAGGTCACAAGGTTCAGATTTAAACCTAGCAGGGGCCTTCGCTTCTGTAGAATTGAGTGTGGAGTAAGGCATATCTGTCCTGGACTTTCTACTTGCTTTCTGTCATATCTGTAGGCCCTCCTGAAGGCCATAGTCCCCACAAAGTCTGACTCCACATTACTTCCTTGGGGTTCTGGCAATGACTCCCCTTGGGCCTTCAGTCCTTGTGGTGGTGAGAGCTGGATTACCACTAACTCCAGGTTACCGTGTCTGCTTCCTATTGCTGCTGTAAGAAACTACCACAAACTTGGTGGCTTAAAAAAACACACATTTATCATCTTACAGTTCCAGGGTACAAAAATACACAATTAGACTCACTGGGCAAATCTCAAAGTGTCAGTGGGGCTGGTATCTTCTGGAGTTTCCTTCTGCCTTTTCTAGCTACTAGAGGCTGCCTGCATTCCTTGGCTGGTAGCCCTTTCTCCACCTACGAGGTCACCAGTGAAACATCTTCTCTTCACTCGGATCTCTGCTTTTCTCACCACATCTCCTCTTTTGACCCTCCTGCTGTCCTCTTCACCATATAAGGATTCTTCTGCTTATATTGAGCCCACCTGGATAATTCAGAAAAACCTTCCCATATTAAGATCTTTAATTTTATCGCATCTACAAAGTCCTTTTTGCCACGTAAGGTAACACAGTCACCAGTTCCAGAGACTGGAACATAAACTTCCATAGGGAGTCATTATTAGCCTACCACACGATGCCCTATGAGCGGTGGTTCCCCTGCACCCATCCTGTAATTTAAAAAATAGTCCCTTTGTATGTAAACTTTCTTTAAGGAATAGATTTCCAGCATTATCTGTTTCTCTTACTGGCTGCACCATTCTTGTCTTTTATTGCAAAAGTGGATGGAGAAAGTAAGCTCGCCTCATATTTAACAAAGATCTGTTCAAGGAAATGAATAAATCACAACAGTTTACCAATTGTTTAGAGGTATCTTGTAGAAATATCGAAAGAATAACTGGGTACCTTGGTGGTTTTCATGAACTGAAGTTGTCTGACAGAACAATAAAATGAAGATAATATCTGCATAAAGGTTACATACTTTTGACTAATTCTGACAAGACTTTGGTATAAAGCAGTGTTCATTATTTTAAGAGAGAAACTAATTGTTTTCCTCACTCAAAAATCATAGTCCATTCAACAAACTGAGCACCTCCCAGGGCAGAGAGCCTCGTGCCTGGTTGTCAATTGATCTGGTTTGTTGCTAATATATAATACATATGGGAGACAGAGTACGGACTTCTGTGCTCACCAGATATGTCGGTGTCCTCATCCCCAGGATCAGCAAATATGCTCTGTTACATGGCAAAAGAGACTTTGCAGATGTAATTAAAATTGTCAACCTGAAAATAGCAAAATTATCCTGGATTATTTGGGTGGGTCCTATTTAATCACATGAGACTTTAAAAGCAGATACTTTTCTCAAGTTGGAAGCAGAGAAAAGATGCAGCAGAAGTCAGAGAATCCAAGAATGAGATGAATTTGACCTCCTTTGCTGGCTCTGAGATGTAGGGACCATATGTATGTAGAGGCCAGAGTAGAGGTCTCTAGAAATAAAAAGCCAGAGAGCCAGCAAAGAAATGGGAACCTCTTTCTATAATTGCAGAAAGCCAAATTATATTAATTACCTAAATGGGCTTGAAAGCAGATTTTTCTCAGATCCTCCTGAAAAAAGACCAGCTGGTTGAAATCTTGATTTCAGCATTGTGCGACCCAAAGCAGAGAAACCAGTTGAGCTAACCCAGACTTCTGACCTACAGAACTGTCAGATACTAAATGACTAGTGGTGTAAGTTCTTAACCTCGTGACCATTCGTTACGGCAGCATTAGAAAACTAATACAATGCAATTTTAGTAAGAGATATACGCTATGAAAAATTATTCTTTAAAAACCTTTCATTGATTATTTCTGATTATAAAAATAATATATATTCATTTTTGGTAAATGAAATAACGTAAGCATCAAGAAGAAAATTAAAATTATCTACATTCCCACCAATAAAGATCATTACTATTTTTCTGTTTCTCTTTTCAATGCTTTTATGCACACACATTTTTTTCATAGTACAAGTAGAAGGTTATATATAATTGTACAGCCTTTTAATAAGTAACATTATATCATGAAGAATTTATGTTACAAAAAGGTTGCATAATATTTCTCCAAATCTACAATGGCAAGACCTGTATCTTTTCTCCTTTTTTAAGAAGTGAAATTTGGTTAATTAATACATATGGTAAAATGCAGAGATCTTAAGTATTCAGCTTGACTGATTTTGACAAATGCATACAATTATGTAACTCGCACTCATATATATATACACACATAATTTCTCTAATCTTGAAATCTCCTTCTTAGCCCCTTTCTCATCAATTCCCATCCTTTCAGAAACAACCCCTGTGCTCATTTCCATCACCATAAGTTAGTTTTCTCTGTTGTAGAACTTCTTAAATGGAATCATACATTATTATATTAGGGTTCTAGAGATAAACAGAACAAATAGGGTTGTGTATGTGTTTGGGTGGGGGACGGTGTGTGTGGAGAAGAAGATGGAGGAGGAAGAAAGATTTATTTAGGAACTGGCACATGGATTATGGAAGCTGGCAAGTGCAAAACCTGCAGGGTAGGCCCACAGGCTGGAGACCAGGGAAGAGGAGATGTTGAAGTTCAAGTTCATAGATCATCTGTTGACAGACTTCCTATGGCCCACGACAGGTCAATCTTTGTTCTCTTAAGGGTTTTCAGCTGATTGGATGAGGCCCATCCACATTATGGAGGGCATTTTGCTTTACTCAGAGTTCACCAATTTAAATGTTAATTTCATCCAAAAACATCTTCACATAAACATTTAGAATAATATTCGATCAAATGTCCAGGCACTGTGTCCAAGTCTAGTTGGTACATAAAATTAACCATCACAAGTCCACTCCTTGTCAACTTGGCAACCATACGAATTTCCTTAAAGCATACTCAATCTACAAATAAATACAATAACAATGTCATACTTCCACTTAACGTGATCCCACTGTCTTATGCACCAATTGAAAATGGAATAACTTTCCCCCAAAAGAATGCAAAGTCCTTGAGCGACAGTTACTCTTCCTCTTGATATCCCATATCTGATATATCTCAAAACTTAAACACTATTATGTAAATTTCACAATACTTAAATACTGTACTATAAAGTTAATAGATCTTTTGTTACCTATGGAGATAAGACAGAAGAAAACAAAGATTATATATGTTCTGATAAACCCACTGTAAATTGAAAATATTCTAAGTCAAATATGCATTTAATGTACATAAACTACCAAACGTCATAGCTATTCTACTTTAAATGTGCTCACAACACTTACCTTAGCCTACAGTTCAGTAAAATCTTCTAACATAAATACTTCTTTTGTAATAAAATGTTTAATAGCTCATGTAATTTACTGAATACTGTGCTGAAAGTGAGAAACAGAAAGGTAGTACAGATACTTGAAGTACGGTTTCTACTGAATGGGTGCCACTTTTGAGCCAGTGTAAAGTTTAAAAATTACAAGTGGAAAATCATGTCAAAGCATTTTAAGTCAGGGACCTTTGTGTGTGTGTGTGTGTGTATACGTGTGTCTATATATATGTTTATAAATATGTGTATACATATACATAAACACAAGCATCTTCATAACACCACAAGGAAGAGATCACAGTCTTTGTTTCTGTAACTGGTTGCATGCTCATAACTGGTATTTAAAACTACTTTCTTCCACTGCCCATCTCATATTCCCATTGCTCTCAGCAAGTAACCCAGCTGATTATGGTTTGTTACCTGGTGGGGTGACCTAAATCTTTATTCCTGAAACATATGGGCCATTCATAATCCTGTTGGGATTTGCTTGCTACAGTTTTTCATTGACTTTAATCACAGGGCATGGTAACACTAAGAGACACTGTATGAATTTTCCTGTATTCCAGGCATATTCCTCCTTACTTCCATTATAAAGTAGCAGTCTAATTTCTCCTTGGAATTCAGAATCAAGCACTCAAGCCAGTACAATAATTTCCTTTTTTGCCTGTTATTCAGAGGCCTGAGGTGGCAGGGTGGGAGTCTTAACTTCTATGTAAATGCATCAATTATTGTGTTTCCTGGTGGCAGTAACCCTCCCTTTGGATCTAGGACCTCCAGGCCAGCAGAGCATCAGGTTGTGGGCACAGTAAGCACAAATTTTGCTAGCCAGTCTTCAGGGGTAATAGTAAATGGTGTGACTCCCATCTCTACTCCTTGATTCCTGGGCCCATGAATTCTGCTGTGAGAGAAAGAGTACCATCGAGTTAAGGCTGATGTAGAGCATATATGTTCTGTTGTAGAACCTTGCCTTCTCTTGTAAGGTATTGTACCTAGCTGGTACTATAAATGAGTCTTCAATAGGCCATTTCATCATTCTATCAAGCCAGCTACCTAAAAATCATGGGAAACATAAGATCAGTTAAATCCATGAGCATAAGCCCACTACTACAGTTTTGCTATGAAGTGAGTTCCCTGATCAGAAGCAATGCTGTGGAGAATACCATAAGGGTGGATAAGCCATTCTGTAAATCAATGGATAGTAGTTTTGACAAAAGCATTACATGCAGGGAAGGCAAAAGTATTAACAGTGAGTGTGTCTATTCTAGCAAGAACAAACACTGTTCCCTTCATGATGTAAGCAGTCTAATGTAATCAACTTGCCATCAGGTTGATCCCCCTGGAAAATGCTGCCATGTGGGGGCTCAGGGCTGTTCTCTGCCACTGGCAGATTGGGCACTCAGCAGCAGCTGTAACTAGGTCAGTCTCAGTGAGTGGAAGTTCCTGTTGCGGAATCCATGCATAACCTTCATCTCTGCCACCATGGCCAGTTTGTTCATGAGCCCACTGGGTGACAACAGGGGTGGCTGGGAAAAGAGGCTGACTGGTATTCACAGAATGGGTCACCTTATCCACTTGATTATTAAAATCTTTCCCTTGAGGTTACCCTTTGTTGAGCACTCACATGGGACACAAACTATCTTCAATTTGTTTTTTTTTTTTCTCATTAAGAAAGGTCTATTGACCTGCCTCTTTCCCAAATTTCCTGGTCAGCAATTTTCCTATCATGTTTTTTCCAAGTTCCTGAACAGCAGTTCCATTATTTGGTAAATAATTACATGCCTGATTATTTCTCCTTCCAAGACAAGTAAGCAACCAATTTCAGGGCTCAAATTTCTGACACCTGAGAGGATTTCCCTTCACCACTATCCTTACAAAATGTCGAAGAAGGAAGTTGTACTGTGGCATTGCACACTTTCACGTGTTGCTTCATATCCTGTAGAACCATCCGTAAACCAGGCCTGAATTTTCTTTCTCTACCAAATGTTCCCGGGGAAGTTCTCATGATGTCATAGAGGCAGGCTGGGAGAAAGAAGGCAATGTAGCAGGGGTGGGGACCATGGCATTTGGACCACTGCATGTGGCTTACTTGTCCCTACAGGGCCTGCTTAGACCCAATCACATACACACCACTTCCATTCGATGAGAAAGCTGCTATGCATGCTCAGCCTTATAGCTTGGTAAGTCAGATAACAGTTCATGATGCGCTCAGGTCAGATGGTAAATGCGCAGCCCACAGTTAAGCATTCAGTTTCTACCAGGACCCAGTACCATGCTAAAAAAACAGAACTTTCTTCCAGTGCCCCCCAAAAACAGAACTTTTGACACCTTGATCTTGGACTTCTAGCCCCAAAACAGACAGAAAAGGTATATTTATTTTTTAAGTCACCCAGCCTGTAGTACTTTGTTGTATCAGCCCTAAAAAATGAACACACAAAGCATTGTTGGAATTTTATTTTTTTGATCGCTACCCATGCCAATCTTGTCATTTCACTTCTAGTAACGGCAAAAAAAATTTCCCCAGCTTAGTTATCAACTACATTGTTAGTTTTGCCCTAGGGTTCAGAAGTTCCATGGTTCACAACTCAGGAGCATTTTACATTCTGCTCGATTTAAACAAGGTATTTCTCTAAGTTTTCACAAGAACAGTAAGGTGAAAACCATAGCCTCATTTGCTAAATAGCTATACCATCAGTCAGAAAGCTCTGCAGTCCATACCCTGATGCTTGTGCATAGAACATTCCTCACCTCCTTAGTGAAATAGTGAGCCATACACCTTTTGACAAGTTTATTTTTAAGGTGACTTTTGTTATTTTGAAGTAGCATCGTGCAAATGTAAAGTGCAACAGCAGAAGATGAACACTGCTGGAATATTCTGAAATCTCAAAATACTTACTTTTTTCATCCAAAGCTCTGAACCATTTAAAGAAAGGAATAGTGCTGAAATGTATTTATGTATTGGTTGTGTGTTGTAGGGGAGTGGCAAAGAGAAAAAAATATAAAATAAAATATAAATTGTACATGGATCCACAAGTTGCATGATTATTGTGAACATTTAAATACTGTTAATTATATTAGATGTTCATTCATTCAGTACTGCAAAAGCTAGTACCAGAATTAATAATAATAATAACAGCTTTGAGTTGCTCACTACTGAAATACATTATTCTACCCACCTTCTATTTGCTAGCTCATGCCATTTTCACAACTGATGAGAAAGGTACTATTATGTTTTCCTACTTTACAAGTGAGAAAATTGAAGCACAATGATTGTACCTCATAGGCCTAAACTCACAGTCAAGAGTAGAGGATACGTTAAACCTTCAATCGATCCAGGGCAGTCCATTACTAGATCTTCAATGCACCTAATAATATGACATATTACCTTACCATGGAAACTGCAAGGATTTCTGAAAATAATGAAAGCGTCTTCATATTTCATTGCCTCTGCATTACATTTTCTCTGTGAGAAATTGTGAATGCTCTAAGTATATAGATCTAGATTTATCTATTTCTATATATGTATATGCAGACATTTGTAGATGTATATTCATGTCATTTGTGTTGCTACTTAAACAACTCAGTTCTTATAGGTTTTTATATTTGTCTAGTAAACTTAAATTTGAATTAAAAAAAAATTTCATATTTTTTCTTTGCATCTCACTAAATAATCTGTGTCCTAGCGTTACTCATCTTAAATTTAACAACATTTTATATGTTAACTTATAGTTACAGGCATCTTGGAGGACAAGTGCCCCGTTGGACCTTGGGCTTAGGGTTTTATATGTTGGCCTACTTCTGGCGTCTTGCATCTCTTTTTCCTTGATTCTTTCCTTGTGGTGGGCTGCCTGCATGTGCCGTGGCCTGCTAGCACTTGGGAGGTGAGCATGCGTAGTGTTTACTGGAGTCGTACACTTGGTCACTTGAGTTCTTCCCTTTACCTGCAGAATGACCCTGGAAGGTCTTATTCCACCATTTTTCCTCTTAATGTGCATGCTTAAGCCCCTTCGTCCCACTCCTGAGATCTTATCAGGAAGCTGCTGATCACCAGTTTGAGGTCTTTCCTATCTATAGGAACAGTGCCTTTCCTCGGTGCTGGCTGCAACCTATTAATATTTTAGAGAGGCAGTGTGACAGCTGCCTGACCGTCACCTGATGGTTGCCTGATTTTCTTGCTTGGGTGTAGGGCCCCTCTCCTGCCCTGTTAGTGTCTGATTAGCTACCCACTGTAACGCTATGCCAATTTAAATTCATAGACTAGCCAAGGAAAATAAAAGGTACCTTGCTATAACATCAAACTTATTAATTTGCTTTTTAAAAAATTCATTTATTTATTATTGATACTTAATATTTGTTCATCTACATGGGGTACTTGGGACATTTTGTTACATGCATAGAATGCGTAATTATCAAGTCAGGGTATTGGGTTATACATTACCTCAATTATTTATGATTTCCGTATGTTGGGAACATTTTAACTCTTCTCTTCTAGCTATTTAGAAATATGAAATACACTGTTGTTAACTAATAGTCACCCTACTCTGCTACCAAATATTAGATCTCATTCCTTCTCACTGTATGACGTACCCATAAACAATGGTTTTTCATCCCTCCCACCTCCACTCACACACTCTTCCCAGCATCTGGTATCTATCACTATATTTTCTACTTCCCTGAAATCACCTGCTTTTGCTCCCACATATGAGAAAGATCATGTGATATTTGTCTTTCTGTGCATCTAGGGAACATGCTTGAGTACTAGCAGTGGCTGCAGTGAGTCAGGCAGGCGGCTGGGTTCTTGGGCCCCTGGGACGTGGATGTGGCAATGGTGATGGCAGTAGCAGTGATGAAACAACCCTTCAGTTCTCAAGCAGTTCACATTTGTGTTATCAGTGACAGTGACAGGCTGGGAGGGCCAATCCCCAGGCCCGCAGGTGGTGCATACAGGTGGTTGCCACATGTGATGGTAGCAGTAGGTTGGGGGGGGTCTGACCTCCAGCCTCTGGAGAAATGTTCAAGTGATGAAGATGGTGGACTGGACTGGGGATTGGTGAGGGTGGAGCCAAGTCTGGTGGACCTGTCATCTAGCCCTCTGATGGTGTGTTCAGGTACTGGCTGTGGTAGGCCAGGATGGGGTAATCCCTGGCCCTGGTGGAATGCTTGGGTGGGGGCAGCAGTGGCTATGCTTTGGCTTTGCTATTGGGGAGGGTGGGGTAGCTTTCAGTGGCAGCCCCTGTAGGCAGGAGGCTGGAGAGTGTGCAGATTGCTCCTGCTTTGTCCCTGGTGGTGGCAGCCTGTAGTGTCAGTGGCTGAGGGTAGGGGAGCCCTTTCTTGGGGTGTGTAAAAGTGCATAGAGACTCCACTGTTGGGGGTACCAGGGTCACTACCAATGGTTGTACTAATGCCTCAGTGACGGCAGAAGCCAGCAGCAAGGGAGGCTGTGGCAGGGTAGGCTTTCCTCAGGGTGTATGAAGATGTGGGGCCCTCTGATCAGGGTGCAGGGTCACTATCATGCTCATGCCTTGGCCCCAGCAGCAGCAGCCAGCAGTGGCAGTGGCTATGCATGAGACATGTCAATGGGGCTCCAGAGCATGATGCAATACGGTAGGGGCTGGGGCCTCAAAATGTTACTGGACTGTTGTAGCTTATGACTGGGAAGTGTATGGGACTCAGAGTGAAGCCCCTCTCTGGAGCAACATCATCACAGTCTCCAGGCAGCTCTGAATCATTGTCTCAGGGCCCACAAGAGTCAAGGGGTTCTCCTGTGGTTAGGATTGCAGGAGTCTGTGATGGAAATGTGGGCCACTGGGGTCTCTCACTAACCTTTTCCCCCCATTGAGGAACCTCTTCAGGTTTCCAGCCAATCCTGGCCAAGGAAGCAGCCCCATTCCCCTCTCTTTCCTTGCTTTAAGTGTTTCCTGTGACTTCTCTGTTGAATTCCTATTCTCTTTTGGATGATCTATTTGAAGTGTGATCATCTACTAGCTATATTAGTTCTTCTTTGTGAAGGAGGTACCAGCTGCCTGTAGTCAGCCACCTGAAGCCCCTTCTCAGTTTGCTTTAAAAAGTGAATTATTTTAACATAATTTTTAAATGAGAGAAGAAATGTATTTGTTAACATTTATCATTTCCAGGGCACTGCAATTCTTGGTGTTTCCATCTGGTATTATTTCCTTTTATCATCAACTTTTTTTTTTCAACATTTTTCAATATGTTTCTCTTATAACTTTTAAAATAGTGTGAGTCTGTTGGTGACAAATGCTCTCATATGTTTATTGTTTAGAAATCTTTCTTTGAGCTTTATCTTTAAGGCTATTTTTGATGCATATAGAATTCTAGGTTGATATTTCCCCCTCTATCTCCCCATAACTTTAAATATATCGTTTTCAATTATGCTTTTTTGACTTCCACTGTATCTGATAAAAAGTCATGAAATAGATTTTATGATTTTTCCCCTGCATGTGATCTGGATTCTTTGGCTTCTTTCAGTATCTTTCCCTCATTCATTAGTTGTTAGCACTTTGATGGTCATTTAGCTTGAGATAGATTTGTTTGCGTTTGTGTTCCCTGGGGTCTATTGCGATTCTTAGAAAAATGTTGGCTACTATTTCTTAGCTATTTTTCTCTCTCTCTTTTCTTAATATGGCACTCCAATCACACATATGTTAGATCACTTTAAAATCTTCCACAGATCACTGAGGTTCTCTTCAACTATTTTTCAATATTTTCTTCTTTGTTTTTATTGAATGTTTTTGACAACCCTATTTTCAAAGTCATTTTAAGTTTACTTTTACAGTGTCTCATCTGCTGCCAAGTCTACCTAATACATTTTCCATTTTATGTATTGTATTTCTGTTATTAGAACTTCCATTTGGTTGACTTTTAATGGTTTCCATCCCTTTAATGAATTTCCCTATTTATCTCTGTTTATTATTTATTGGGCATATTGTCCTGATTTGCTGCATGTCTAGATAACCTTTATTACATTCTAGATTTTCAGAATGATCTAATATTGACTATATCCATTTTATTGTCTTTCTTAAGAAACTAATGAGTTTGGTTCTTGCGGGCACTTAATTTATTTGAGGATCAGCATGCTAATTTAAACTTTGGTTTTAAGCTATGTTTGAGCAGTTCTAGAGTTGCCTTTCCTGTAAACTCTAGAATATCCCTTTGTTTATAATGTGTTGTTTTTGGAATTGTTCTCAATGTCCAGAATGTAGAAGAAGGTCTTATCTCTCTGGCTAGTTTGCACACAGATTTTTTAAAAAATCTATTCATAAGTTCTAGCAATTATTTAGCTCACAATTCCAGATAGATGTTCTTTTTTATTAGTTTTTGTTTTTTGCCAGGTTTCATGGAGTCTTACCCTGTGCATCTATGCTTATAAACCAGCCAAAGACTAGCCAGAACTGTGAATAAATTTCTCTACAGACTTCTGGAGCTCTTTTTCTGCATGTCTTCTCTAATATTATGTCTCAGAAGTCAGGTCTTCTCAGCAGCCCCAGGCTTCCATTCTGTCTTCACAGATCAGCACGATGCCTGTGTTGGCACTCTTTGGACCACGTCCATAAACAATGGGTGATCGAGCTATTTGATTTGTAATGAGGAAGTGATTGGTAACCTTTAATATATAGTCTTGGAGGTATCAGAAAAATCCTATTTAGGTTGATAGTTTTGAAGGGGATGAGAAAGTAACTGTAGTTATTAAAACTCTCACTACACATCACCACAACTGATTTCTCAAAATGTAAGAGAGATGGATGCTGTTACCTTCTTTTAGAATAAACAGAACAAAACATTTATCAACCACAAAGTTGGTGCTGATGAGCGTGGCACCAGAAATAACAATAGGACAAAGCACCATCAACACTTAATGGAGGCAAAGAAAACTGCAAGGTTATTTTATTTTATTCTGAGTTTTTTTTTGAAGTGAAGGCTTATACATCTAACAAATTTTGCACACATTATAACTGTATTTCTTTCTAACTGTGAGAATCTGTCTCTTTGATTTTTCATCCTATAGTTTATGAAAGAGGTATTCTAAGAATATCTTAATATTTACATAGTATTGACTTTCCCCCCCAAAATGAAGAGTTAGTTAGCACTTTGCTGATTTCCATAACTGAAATTGTTAAACAATAATATAGTTATGAAGAAAACAGCTGTTTAGCTCTATTTTAGAAAACATACTGCACCCATTACCACCAACATGGCACATGTATACATATGTAACAAACCTGCATGTTGTGCACATGTACCCTAGAACTTAAAGTATAATAATAATAAAATTGACCCTTTAAAAAAAGAAAAAGTACAATAAATATAAATAATTAGGGAGTTATTATTTACTAGCATTATGTGGTATAGTATAGATAATATAAAATATAGCAAAACTAAAACAACCAGACTATAGTATTCTTCTGTTATCATTGCTATTCACAAGAAGCAAAAGGGAGTTCCTGCAAGACAGTTCATGATCCAAACACTTCTGGTTCTCTGTAATTTTGTGTATCTTTTTCAATATAAATCAAATCTACCATGCAGGTAAAATCAAACTGAGGAAAGAAAATATAACAGAGAATAAGCTTTAGAAAGGAAACTTAAGAGTCAGAAGAGGTACTTTATAATGGTGAGAGCTATAAAGCAAGGGGATGAATCATTTCTCAAATAGTTTTCTTGCTGCCACGACATAACCTGGGGCATTTTCAAAGATTCACTGATGTCTTTGGAGGTGGTGGAGAGGTTTGTACACACCCTCCCCTACATCCGAATCATCACTTAAGTAATATGATAAAATAAATTTGTTTTTGTTACTGTAAGTGGCTTGGCTTTGGTAAAAAAATAGTTCATGCTTTGCAATTTTAGATTATGGTAGTCTGACACATTTCTGCTATACTAATCTCTGACCTCCTCTGTAAAGTGGCTGTGTGCCGATTAAAGGTTTTATTCTGCATAATAGCTGGTATTGATTGCATACCGGAAGCCAGTTGATTCTCAATGTGATCCACTATTGATAATAATTAATGACTTGCTTGCCTGTACTTAGAAAAAGAATGCTGATAATTGTAGAAACAAGGGGAAACCCAATAAATTTTATTTAAAAAAGGGAAGCCTGGAAATTCAGGTGTTCTTAACAAGAAAAATAGATGTATTTCTTACATAAAATAAACATAATGGAAAATAAAGAAGAAAGAGAGCAAATCAGACTTTTTTCCTTTTCTACTTTGTACTCCATTTCTCTTGAAGTTTGAAGTTAGATTTTGTATAACCAATTAATATGTATGTATGAGTTGGTTAACGTAGCAGAAATGTGTTTTTACATTCTGTCACAGCAAAGTATCAAAGTAATGACTCTGACACAGGAATAATCCAGGTGGTCACAGGATAACAGAAAATTCCAAGCAGCAGTTTTGCATGACCAGCAAAAAGAAAGCTGTTGAAACAGTTGCATGAGCTAGGGGCTGCTAAGACGGTAAGACGGCAAAAAACAGTATGCGGGCCAAGCTGGCTAACACTGACTGGACCCAACATGGTGCTGATTTGACCTAAGTTTCACCTAGGACCTCATTATGTGCTCATTAACATACTAAATAATACGCCCACCAGCGCCATGACAGTTTCAGGAACATTCGTATTTGGTTTAAAAACGGTTGGCACCACAGTTCTCAGAAATGTTCTCCTTTTTCCAGAAATCTTTATGAAAATCTTCATGAATATTCCACCACTTGGTGAAAGAAACTCATAAAAATAGAAGCACCAAACCCCACTGGGCTCTACTCACTTCCTTGAGTATGCCTGCACTCCCCTTTCTTGAGTGCATACTTTGGCTTTGCAATAAATTGTCATACTTTCACTGTTTTTTGACTTGTTCCTTGAATTCTTTATTCCAAGTTATCAAGAGCCTTGACACTGGCTGGAATGGAAGTCTCATCAGTGTTTGGGTACTTCCCCTACCTCATGGGTATCAACTCTTCTACTATATATTTTCCCAACAAGAAACTACACGAGAAGATATGCAGGAAACATACAAAATCGAGAGACCATGTCTAGCATGCAATCATTTTTTTAGTTCTCAAAGAGAAGCCACCATTACAGCTCTTCTAAGTTTTTGCTCTTTAATTTTTCAAACTTTAAAAGAACAATGCACATGCCAAGGAAATAAAAGTTAGCAACTCAGAAAGAGTTATAATAGCTGCATAAAATGATTTTTAAGTCACTTAATATTATAGAAATGTATTTTGTTCTTTCACAAAATGGATGGTTAGGAAAATGTATTAATGAGTAGAAAAGATTTAACAAAGTAATATATTCTCACTTTTTAATAAAAACTACAGCTTCCATTGAATATATAAATATATACAGTTAAACAAAATTTTAATAGGTTCCCATACTAATTGTAGATGTCAGGTGTAGTCATTATTCATCTCAGGCATTTCAACAATATTGTACCTAGCATTGATCTAGATGCAACATGTAAAAACATGTTGAAAAACATTGTTCTTCAACTCAGGTATTCCCTCCAGTCTTTATCCTTCAAATTCCCAAAATCAAAGATTTTACATGCTCTGGATTTAAAAAATGATTGTAATATTATTTCTGGTTAGTGAATTGTGCTTCACTGATTTTGGAATTCTGTGTTCTTAAATTTGAAATAAGCAATTTATTTTCATTTTTAAAACTGTTCTTTCTATTGAGTTTTTAGAGGCGATGGGGAGCTCAAACCTTGATAAAAGCCTGATGAGCATAGGTTAGTTAATCATCAAGTATAATTTACAGAAATCATGAGAATTAGAAAGCTTCAAGAAAATGCAATGTAGCAATCTGGATAATTTTTTAGAAACATACTTTTGAGACTAAGCAAGCACCCTGCTTGGCCTTTAGTGGATATTTAATAAACATACATAATCAGTGAGGAGATTTTTAAATAATAATAATTGTGGGCTGGACACAGTGGCTCACACCTGTAATCTCAGCACTTTGGGAGGCTGACGCAGGCAGATCATGAGGTCAGAAGATTGAGACCATCCTGGCTAACACAGTGAAACCCCATCTCTACTAAAAATACAAAAAATTAGCCGGGCGAGGTGGCGGGCGCCTGTAGTCTCAGCTACTTGGAAGGCTGAGGCAGGAGAATGGCGTGAACCCGCGAGGCAGAGCTTGCAGTGAGCCGAGATCGCACCACTGCACTCCAGCCTGGGTGACAGAGCGAGACTGTCTCTAAATAAATAAATAAATAAATAAACAAATAAAATTTAAACATAATAATAATTGTATTTTTCTTCAGGGAAACAAAAATGTTAAGAAATATTGTACTCAATTATTTAAGAGACAATGAAAATGCATCCCCGTGCAAATCTGTGATACTGTGATACGATAAGAAACATATATTTTGGTCTTCATTACCAGGTTTATCACATACAGCTCCTGGAAGCTATATAATTTCATGAGTGATTGAAATGATAGAAGCATCTTTTGTTGTAATATTCGTTCTTTGTCCTTGATTTCTGATATAATGCTTCTAAGACACTTGGAATTTTCTGAGTTATAGGATTGCCTTTGGTATTCTAACAAATGACTCTTGGATGCCAGGGCTTCTGGATATCTGCAGGATGGAGACTAGTCATCAAAGAGGTTTATAATGTAAGGGTTGGAACTTTCAGTTCCATCCCTGGACCTCCAGGGAGGAAAGAGGGAGCTGAAGATTGAGTTTAATCACCAATGGTCAATAAGGTAATTAATCATGCCAACACAATAGAACCTACACAAAAACGTCTAAAAAGTGGGGTTTAGAAGACCTCTGTGTCAGCAAGTAACTCCATGTGCCACAAGGGTGGCCCACTCCAATTCCACGGAGGCAGAAACTTCTGTGCTAGGGATCTTTCCAGACCTCATTCTATGTACCTCTTCATCTTGTTGTTCATTTGTATCATTTGTAATAAACTGGTAATAATTTTTATCCTGTATAAACTAGTAATGAAAGTAAAGTTTTATAGCTATTGCTTATCATGTTGGCTGTTTTTGTAAATTATCAAACCTGAAGAGGTGGTCATGGGAAGCTTCAATTTGTAGCCAATCAGACAGAAGTATGGGAGGCTCAGGATTTTGGATTGGCATCTGAAGTGGGGGCAGTCTTGTGGACTGAGTCTTTAACCTGTGGCGTCTGCACTCACTTCAGGTAGCTAGTGTCAGAATTGAATTGAGTAACAGAGCGCCCAGTTGATGTGTGGTGAGTTGAAGAATTAGTTGGTATAAGAAAATCTCCTATACATTTGATGTCAGAAGTGTTGTGAGTAGAAACAGATTAGAACACAGAAGTGTGAAGAAATTGAAAAGGGGTGAAGTGAACCATTTTGACCCATTTTTTGAATGAGAGAATGAAAAAAAACAGAGCTATAAAAGATTGAAGTAAAATTCTGAAAAAAACAGAGAGAAACTGCCTAGAGAATATAAGTATTCTGTGTTTTAAAAAGGGAGATATGAGCACATACCGTTTTTTATTTTGCTATAAATCATCCTTAATGCATACTCAGCTTTATAAATGTTACATGATTTGTAAACCTAAATAACAGAGAGAGGCTCTCTAAAACAAAGTCATAGTCATTCAAAAATAAGGCAGTGTAAAGGGAATATGAGTATCATAGTAAACGACATGCATATTCAAGGAGGTAAAAAAGACTTTTTTTAAAAATGAGGATGATTATGTCATCATTTTGAGATAATTATTCTTGGCTATAAGGATTAACAACAAGGGTGATGCCAGTCTGAGGGTGCACAGGCAGTGGCTGGGCTGGTGTTTTTGCAGGCATATTTTTGATGTAAGGTTGTGACGGTCTTTGTGCAAACTTGTCTTTGCAGAGTCTTTTGTGGTGGTTTTTGTTATCAGGCATTTATGCATAAGAACTGTTCTCTTTTTGGCCTTCTCTGGCTCTATTTGTCTTTTCTTGTTTGCTTTTTTTTTTTTTTTTTAAAAAACAGAAATGACTTTTGATTTTGACAACTTTTACAACATATATTCATTTATTTAATGAAGCACTCAGTAATTGATTCTTTATACCTTTACTAAATTCTTGCAATGTGACAGGCTGTCCTTAATCCTAAAAAGTATTCCGCCATGGTTGTCATTGTTGAATAAATGTTAAAGAAAAATTTATGAAAAGAATAAGGAAGAACAGAAAAAAGAAATAATATAGATTAATCATATAGAAATGTAGATATTTATGTATGCCATAAACAAGAAAAAAATGGAAGCTTTTGCTTTATCATTTGAATTCTGTTATTAAAATCATTTCATAAGAATTAAATGAGTCAGCCCCTTAAGTTCTTAGTACAATGTAAAAATAAATATAAAATCATAACATTTTAGATACACCAAAGTTTTGAAAGTAGACTTCATTTTATATGAGGGATTTTTATTAAAATAATTAGAAGATACCTCAGTTGTCCAATGGACTCTGAAAAATTGTGTACTTTTTAAAATGAAAGTTGGAATTAACAAAATAATGTCTGCTTTCAAGAAGAAATGGTGCTGTGATGGTGTGGCACTAAAACATTTAGTGTCTTAGATATAACTTTGATTTTTAATAAACGAACAAGATATTTGAAAAAGTACGTAGCCCAGTGGTTAAGAACAATAATGGTCATCTTCAGCTAAGTGAGAACAAGAAGTTCATAAACCATAGTGGACAAAAATAACAGTTTGTTTATTTTTCACATAGTGTTTCAGGCGCTGTAGAGTTTTCCTTCTCTAAGTGTCTTTCATTATGGGTCTTAGACTGGAAGATCATTCCTCACCTAGGAAAGGTTCTTTTGTGCCAGAAAAATAGATGACTGGTGGACACACGTAAGATTCTTAAAGCTTCTGCTCAGAACTAGAATGTGTCATATCTCTTCATCAAATTGACCAAAGTGTGTTACGAGGCTAAGCCAAGTCAATGGGCCAAAGACGTATAATGCTGCCCTAAGTGGCCCTGTAAGTCCCATGGCAGTGGTTGTTGATAGATAGTCCTCTTACACAGTAGTCAATAAATGAGAGCAATAATGCAGATTATCTCAAGAAGATGAATTTGGAACCAAATTTACCGGATTTTCCACATAATCTCTCTGTAAAATAGAAAACACTAGACCTATCTCACAGGGTAGAAATCAAAGTCAAGAAAATTAATTTTTGTAAGGAATTTAGAATATTACTGGGTCATGGTAAATCCTATTTAAGTGTTAAATACCATGGATACTGCAAAATTAATCATACTAGTTTATTTCAGTTACACTTTCTGATTGCACCCTAGGAAATGCTTGTCAACTGTAGGTATTTAGCAATAAGCAAAGGAACACCAGTTTTACCAAATTTAATAAATTTTCATGAAAACAAGCCTCTGCTGATTACAAAAGCTGTAGTTAATTTTATTTTCCAAGGTGTCATACTTGGTGTTTGTAATAAAGATCATAAACAATGAATTCATATATAACATGTGACCTTTAATAAAACACCCAGAATAAGTAAATCCACAGAAACAAAAAGCCAGTTGGTGATTTCCAGGGGGTAGGGGAAGGGAGGGTAGAGAGTAATTGCTTTATTGGGAACAGAGTTTTCTTCTGGGGAGATGAAAATATTTTGGAATTAGATACATGGCAGTTACACAACACTGTAAATGTACTCATGCCATTGCACTGTACAATTTTAAATGGTTAATTTTATATTATGTGAATTTTACCTCAATTAGAAAATGAATGAATTAATAAAGTCTTCATATTGGTTCTTTTATAATAGTTTTACAAATCTTAAATAACATATTACAAATATAAGCTTACTTATAGGAGACAGAGTTTCAATTACCTTGAATGACACAGATGACTCCACAATTAAAGTTAATTAAAATTAACCTTGATTTCTTTGGACTCCTCACATATTTAGTTAACTCCCTACAAAATATTTCCTCTTGGTCTACTCTATGTAACCTCACACTTGAGACCCAAACCTGAATTCACAATCTTCCTAATCTTATACGTCATATATTAATTTTTAACCTCCCCAAATGACACTATCTTCTTCCAAATTTTGCAACTTAGAAACAAGGGAATCATTCTTGATAACCCTGTTGTCCTCATACCTTTTGCTAACCCATCTCCAGAACCTGTCATTTTTACGTCTAACTACATCTCGATCCTATCCACTTCTGGTTCACCTGGATGACTCTAATAGTTTCCTGACAGGTCTCCCCAGATCAACACTTTCCATATCAAATGCCCCTACTTGCTCCAACACATATTCATATGATCCATCCTAATTACTGAAGCCATAGTTGCCATCTACCCTTCCAAACTTTTCAAATGCTCTCCGTTGGTTTTATCTTGGCCTCCAACTCCTTGCCTTCATCTACAATTCCATTTCATGTCATTCTTCTCTTTGATCTGGCCCCATCAGTTCCCCAAATGTACCAGGTTCTCTCTAGCCACAGGCCCTTGACCTGAATGCTAACTACCCTCTCTATTATGAGTTGAATTGTGTCCCTCAAAAATATGTTTAATTCTAACCCTCATATCTGTGAATGTGAGCTTATTTCAAAAGAAGGCCTTCACAGATGTAATCAAGTTGCAGTGAGGTCATTAGGATGGGCCTGAATTCAGTATGACTGTTGTTAGTATAAGGGGAAATTTGGACACAGAGGCATACATGCACAAAAGATGTGGAGATACAAGGGGAGAATGCCATATCACAACAAAGGCCAAGACTGGAATATGCTGCCACAAACCAAGGAACACTGCGTCATTCTTGATAACTCTATTTTCCTCATACCTTTTGCTAATCCATTTCCAGAACCTGTCATTTTATGTCTAACTACATCTTGATCCTTTACAGTTCTGGTTCACTAACTGGTCTCCCTAAATCAACCCTTTCCATATCAAATGCCCCTATATTTGCTCCAACACAAGACTTCTATCCTACAGAACTGTGAGAGAAGAAATGTCTGTTTCTTTCTTTCTTTTTGAGACAGAGTCTCGCTCTGTCGCCCAGGCTGGAGTGCAGTGGCGTGATCTCGGCTCACTGCAAGCTCCACCTCCCGGGTTCACGCCATTCTCCTGCCTCAGCCTGCCGACTAGCTGGGATTAGAGGCGTCCGCCACCATGCCTGGCTAATTATTTTATTTTATTTTATTTTGTATTTTTAGTACAGACGGGGTTTCACCATGTCAGGCAGGATGGTCTCGATCTCCTGACCTCGTGATGCGCCCACCTCAGCCTCCCAAAGTGCTGGCGTGAGCCACCGTGCCCGACCAAATGTTTGTTTCTTTAAGTCATTCAGTGTGTGGTTCTTTATTACAGCAGCCCTAAGAAAGGAATATTCCTGTTCACTCCTTCTTTTCATCTTTTAGATCTCAATTCAATAATCAAAGGACACTTTCCATTTAAATACGTGAGTAGTTCAAATTCTTTTGTTAGGAATCTTGTATTTGCCTTCTAACACTTAACAGAATTGCAATTTTACATTTATTTGTGTGATTTTTCATTGAATACTTACTATCCAGTCCCCGTTACATTCTAATCTCTCTCAACATAAGGATATATGCTGTTTTTTTTTTTTTTTTTTTTTTTTTTTTTAACTTCTTGTTGCATTTCAACACCTACATGATGGCTGTCATATAGAACACAATTAGTAATACCTACCTAAACTTTAAAAATTAATAATTTATTATTGCATTCCTATGTTATGGGAATGAAGTGAGATTTAAAGAGAAAATGTAAACAAAAGCAACTAATAAATATGCATGTGTGTATACATATATATATATATGCCAGTATTTCAATTTATGATTGAATGTATGTGATATTTCATGAAGTCATGAATTCAATTTTGAAGCAACGGTGAGGATATTATGTGATGAGATGGATAGCAACAGAATTCCTTTCTCTTTCTGAGCTTTATGATTTAATCTGCTTGCTATATTGATCTGAAGCAGCAACCTATTATTGAAACTAGGACAGAAAAATACTAGATTTGGTAGACACCTGAGCAATCTGTCTTCTTTGTGAATAAAACAGAAATAAAACAGAAATATGACATGTTTCAGGCCTTGAAATTTCTAATGGTATCAACCCCTAGAGAAATTTGACTCTCTAACCTGATACTAAAAGATACATTCTACATCTTCTTTGGGGGAATTTAAGACTTACCCAGGTAATTATAAGGCATTTTGTCATCACTAGCAAAATCTCTTTGGGTTATATAATGCATCTTATGAAAGTAAGAAGTGCATAGTTATTTAATTAGGATTTTCAGTAGCTAATTAAAATATGTTCTTGATATTTATCTGTTTTCCTTTTCTGAGTTCACTGAAAATGTAAAGTTTAGATCTCCCCTCTTGAAAAGTTCTTGCTGTCACTGTCCACAAAAACCCTCCCATATCACGCTCTTTCTCTGAATTGTGTTTTGGTTCATTACATTTTCTCTAATTATTTTGGCCTAAACATTTACATTTTCTGACTGTAGCAAGAAGACACTACTATTTTATAAGAACAATATTGAAAAAAGTTCTAGATAATAATTAGAAAATTAAAAAATGTAGATTATTTAATTCAGTAAATGTTGTGTATTTCTGTGTGCTTTGATGATGAAAAAAATTTGAACATAAAATTACAAATCATTTTTGGAATGTTTTGTTGCTAGAGAGATAAACGCTTAGAAAATCAGATAAAGTATATTTGCTTACAAATATACTATATCTTACTGATTGTTTACAGAAGAAAATAAGTAACATCTTAATATGTTGACATTGATTTTGGAATATGCGTATTACAAAAGAATCCTGAAGGAGTTTTCAGATGATAAGTACTTGGTTTTAGAGATCTGAGTAAGTTGACCCTGTTAGGGAAAGTGTGATGTAAAGTGAGCCAAAATAAAGGTGCTATAAATGTGAGTTAACTTTGCATGGGGAGGCCATCTCTTCACATCTGGAGACTTGCCTCTTCTTTTTTTGAGACAGAGTCTCACTCTGTGGCCCAGGCCGGAGTGCAGTGGCACGATGTTGGTTCACTGCAAGCTCTGCCTCCCAGGCTCAGGCCATTCTCCTGTCTTAGCCTGCTGAGTAGCTGGGACTACAGGCGCTGCCACCATGCCCAGCTAATTTTTTGTATTTTTTAAGAGACAGGGTTTCACCGTGTTAGCCAGGATGGTCTCAATCTCCTGACCTCGTGATGTGCCCACCTCAACCTCCCAAAGTGCTGGGATTACAGGTGTGAGCCACTGCGCCCGGCCGAGACTTGCCTTCTATACTCAGACAAGATCTTCATCAAAGCTTGTTGTGAGATGTTCCATTCAAGAAATTTATTGTAACATTTTCTCAGAAATTTTCAAACAATTTCCAAAATGTTATAATCAAAGAAGAACAATATTTACAAATTAGATTTCTAGGTTTGAGCCCTCACTCTGCTAGTATTTCATGTGTGTTTTTGAAAAAAATCACTCACAGGGTAATATCTTTACTTGTAAAATGAAAATAAGGTCAATGTAGATCTTACAGAATGGCAGAAAGAATAAGTGAGAGGACTTACAAAAAGCAGCACTGGAAACTATATAAAAACAATTTCAACTATTACTTTTTAAATTTATTATCATTATTTTGTTGTACTTATTAGTATTGAAAAAAATCACTATGTTCTCACTCTATTGACTGCGTCAGCCAATTTTACTTCTATGTGGATGATGATGTAAATGACTAACTATGACCTTGATTTCTAAGGGTAGTGTTGTAATTTTTTCACATGAATAATAACCAATCTCAGAAAATGACTTAAAGATTCCATTAAGATGCAGAGCAAATGGTACAGCGCCTGGAATAAAGTAGATGATCACCATGGATTTCTCCCAGATTTGTTTCTCCACTGTGTACACCAAATGAACAGTTAAACTGCAGTTCTCATTATGCAAAAAACCTTGGTAGTTGGGGGAGAAAAATGAATCTAAGTCCAAGAATTTCAGTACCGGACAGCTTTGATCAGTCTTATAATTGCACATTTTGTAAAGCAATTAAATTGGAAAAATTACATACAAAGGGCCAGTGTTAGAGAGAAATGTTAGTCACAATAAATATGACCATGAGTGCAAATATTAAGTTCATTGTTATAACTAACAACCTATTACTAGGCAGAACAGCTCAGGAAATCTATTGCTGTAAATATTCACAGCTGTCTTGGGCCCTGGGATGTCCATATTGTGATAAGAATTAATACATAATGCATATATACACACTGCTGAATACTGAACACCAACTCAATTCCTACGAAGAACATGTTTACTATATACCCAGAAGTTACAGCCTACTGCTTGAATATTTCTGGAGAGCTGTTAGCAAATACCCAGTCGCTAACCCACAACTGCATGTTACATTTAAATTTGTTTAAAATCAAAAGGAAATGTGATTAGTACGTACTTTTAGAGAATGAAAGCAGATGATTAGATTAACCCCTTATAAGATTAGATCTTATAAGTGTCAGCATTTGTACTTGATGCATCAAATGCTTTCGAACAAGATTGTGAAGGGTTTAAAAACACCTTGATGTTTCAACATTATAAAAGGTTGAAAAACATACCTAATTTAGCCCATATATAAGGTACCAGTAATTCACATTCAGAGAGATTACTTTTTTGGGTATTCTGTATAAATAATGTCACTTTTAATGGCTGACATTTGTTTGTCCAATTTTCTCTGTTCTCAAGACACAAAAGATTGCACAGAAATGTAACACATGAGTTTTTGTAGAATTTACATACAGTCATGCGTTGCCTTATGATGAGATATGTTTTGAGAAATGTGTCCTCAGGCAATTTCATCACTGTATGAATATCTTAGAGTGTTTTTACACAAACTTAGATTGTATACCCTACTATAAGCCTAGGCTATATGGCATAGCCTATTCCTTCTGAGCTACAAAGCTGTATAGCACGTTACTGTACCAAATACTGAATGCAATTATAATACCATGGTAAGTATTTGTGCATGAAAATATCCTTAAACATAGAAAAGCTACTGTAAAAAATGATATGGAAGATTAAAAATGGTACACCTGTATAGGGCACTAACCAAGAATGGAAGTTGTAGGACCAGAAGTTACTCTTGGTGAGTCAATGAGTGAGGGATGATTGAACATAAAGTTGTAAGACATTACTGTACATGACTGTAGACTTATAAACACTATACACTTAGACCACATTGAATTGATAAAATACAGATTTTTCTTTCTACAATAATATGCTAACCTTACCTCACTTTAAGCTTTCTACTTTATAAACTTTTTACATTTTTAAACTTTTCTGGTTCTTTTGCATTAGCATTTAGCTTAAAACACAAATACGGTGGACAGCTGTACAAAGAGATTTTCCTTCTTTATATCCTTATTCTATAAGGATGTCTATTTTTTAATTTTTAAAACATTTTTACACTTGTTTTGGTTACAAATTAAGATACAAACACATACATTAGCCTAGGACTACATAGGGTCAGAATGATCCATGTCACTGTCTGCCACCTCCACATCCTGTCCACTGGAAGCTGTTCAAGGACAGTAACAAACCTTGAGCTGCCATCTCAGGATAACAATACCTGTTTCTTGCATATCTTCTCAAGGACCTGCCTGACGTTATTTGACATGTAACTTCTTTTTGCAATAAATAGAAGTGAAGTATACTACAAAATAGCAATAAAAAGTGTAGTATAGTAAATACATAAACCAGTGACATCGTAAGTCATTTATCATTAAGTATATTAGTCTGTTCTCGCATTGCTGTAAAGAACTACCTGAGATTGGGTAATTTATAAATAAAAATTGTTTAATTGACTCCCAGACCTGCAGGCTGTACAGAAAGCATGGCTGCAGAGGCCTCAGGAAACTTACAACATTGCAGAAGGTGACGGGGAAGCAGCCACGTCTTTTGTGGCCAGAGAAGGAGAGAGAAAGGGGAGGTACCACACACTTTTAAGCAACCAGATCTTGTGAGAACTCACTCACTATCATGAGAACAGCAAAGGAGAAGTCCACCCCCATAATCCAATTACAAGGCACCACATGCCTTTTTCTTTTCTTTTTTTTTTTGAAACAAAGTAGTTTCATTCTTATCACCCTAGGCTGGAGTGCAATGGCACAATCTCAGCTCACTGCAATCTCCGCCTCCCAGGTTCAATCGATTCTCCTGCCTTAGCCTTCCCAGTAGCTGAGATTACAGGCATACACAATTATGCCTGGCTAAGTTTTGTATTTTTAATGGGGACGGGGCTTCGCCATGTTGGTCAGGTTGGTCTCGAACTCCTGACCTCAGGTGATTCGCCCACCTTGACCTCTCAAAGTGCTGGGATTACAGGCGTGAGCCACTGTGCCCTGACCAGCCACCTTTTTCAACATGTGGATTCAACTTGAGATGTGGGTGGGGACACAAACCCAAACCCTATCATTAAATATTGTGTACTGTAAATAAATGTATATGGCATACTTTTAAAGGACTGGCGGAACAGTGGGTCTGTTTACACCAACTTAAAATCACACCAGCATCACCACAATTGAGTAATGCACTGCACGATCACGTAATGACATAGCACTATGACTGTAATGACAATGACTCTGATGTCACGGGACGACAGGAATCATTCAGCTCCATTATAATCTTATGGGACCACTGGTGCATATGTGGTTCACTGTGTTTTTGCTTTGTTTTGTTTTCTTTTTTGAGATGGTGTCTCATTTTGTCGCACGGGCTGGCGTGCAGTGGCACAATCTCGGCTCACTGCAAGCTCCGCCTCCCGGGTTCATGCCATTCTCCTGCCTCAGCCTCCCGAGTAACTGGGACTACAGGCGCCCGCCACTGCGCCCGGCTTTTTTTTTTTTTTTTTTTTTTTGCATTTTTAGTACAGATGGGGTTTCACCGTGTTAGCCAGGATGATCTTGATCTCCTGACCTCGCGATCCACCTGCCTTGGCCTCCCAAAGTGCTGGGATTACAGGCATGAGCCACCGCGCCTGGCTGTGGTTCACTGCTAACTGAAAAGTCATTATGAAGCATATGACTGTAAGTATTTGGATATGTGTCCTTGTAAATTATTAAACATGTAAACTTTCAAGAAATATGCATTCACTGCTTTTACTCAATTATTAAGCAAAATAGCCGGTTGGTGGTCTTTGTTTTTACATTTGTCATGACTTTTCACCAGTCCATTTATTTAATTGATATCTATATTGTCTTCATCACTTTCTTCCTTGATTATTGTACTTCTGAAGAATGTTATCTATAAACTAAATGAATACTCAATTATATTGCTTTTGTGAAGTTATGACGTAAACTAAGTTTAACTTCCTAATTTTGAAACCATGCCCCAAAGACTTAAAGAAACCCATGACTAAAAGAAAGTCTCGAGTTTGCAGAATGGCAGAAAAAAACAATAAATAACTTGCTGAAACCCTGACACTCCCTCTGCTTATGAGATAAAATAACTGGTTGAAATTGCTTGGAACCAATATGGCAAACTGAGGTCTGTGCAGAATGAGTTTGCTGACATCGCAGCCTAAATTCCTGCCACATGTTTTGTACTAACTCCACCTGCATTTGCACATGTGACCCATGAGATAGCATGAAGAGATAACTGCACACGCCCAGGACTTGCCAGACTTTCCCTTTTCTTTTTTTCCTTTTTTTTTTTTTTTTTTTTTTTTTAGGTGGAGTCTTGCACTGTTGCCCAGGCTAGAGTGCAATGTTGCAATCTCGGCTCACTAACCTCCGCTTCCCAGGTTTAAGTGATTCTCCTGCCTCAGTCTCCTGAATAGCTGGGATTACAGGCACCTGCCACCACGCCCAGCTAATTTTTTGTATTTTTAGTAGAGACGGGGTTTCACTATGTTGGCCAGACTGGTCTCAAACTCCTGACCTCAGGTGATCCTCCCACCTCGGTCTCCCAGAGTGATGGGATTATAGGCATGAGCTCCTGCGCCCAGCCCAGACCTTTCCTTTTCTTCCACTAATCACAGAATCCACTCTCTGAACTGAACCCATCCTTTCCATTCCCTGTCTTTTCTTCTTTCCTTCCCTTTTTTTTTTTTTTTTTTTTTTTTTTTTTTGAGACGGAGTCTCGTTCTGCTGTGGCCCAGGCTGGAGTACAGTGGCATGATCTTGGCTCACTGCAACCTCCGCCTCCCGAGTTCAAGCAATTCTCCTGCCTCAGCCTCCTGAGTAGCTGGGACTACAGGCACACACCACAACACCTGGCTAATTTTTGTATTTTTAGTAGAGATGAGGTTTCACATATTGGCCAGGCTGTTCTTGAACTCCTGACCTCAGCTGATCGGCCCACCTCAGCCTCCCAAAGTGCTGGGATTACAGGCGTGAGCCACCGTGCCCGGCCTCTGAAGCTTTTTTTTTTTTTTTAAAAACACAAATACTGTTTGAAGCCAAGACAGAGAGATAGGTTTGAGCTTGACACACTGTCTCCTTGGGGGGTGACTTTCAATACAAAGCTTTTTTTTCCCTCAAAAGAACCTGGTGTCATAGTACTGGCTTCCAGAACACTGGGCAGCAAGCCCCTTCTGCTTGGTAACAATCATGTTACTCTTACAGTGTAGAGTGCAAAAAAAGCAGAATATTTAAGAATCTGCCAAGTAAATAAAGAGGCCCTCTGTGGTTAAAATTGAGTATCTCTATGTAATACACCCAACTAATAACAGAAAAAATAGTAATAAAACCTGAGTTCTTTATTGGAGATATCTAAAATGTAGTATCTGTAGACACTCAACTCTCATCCTGAGGACTCTCTATATTAGTAGTGTAATATTTTACTTCTAAATGTATTTCATTTGTTATATTTTACTAACAATCACTTTTTAAATTATTAACACTGTGATAGATTTTTGTGTCAATGCTTTCTACATGATATTTTAAGACTAATCAATAAAATGCTGTAAGCAAAAACTCACCAATCATCAACTGAAAGTATCCATTGTGGCCAGGTGCAGTGGCTGAAACCTGTAATCCCAGCACTTTGGAGGTAGACAGATCACTTGAGGTCTGGAGTTCAAGACCAGCCTGGCCAACATGGTGAAACTCCATCTCTACAAAACTACACAGTTTAGCTGGGCATGATGACAGATGCCTGTAATCCCAGCTATTTGGGAGGCTGAGGTGGGAGAATCCTTGAACCTGGGAGGTGAAGCTTGCAGTGAGCCAAGATCACACCATCGCCCTCCAGCCTAGGTGACAGTGCAAGGTTCTGTCTAAAAAATAAAAAATAAAAAATAAAAAATAAAGAAAAAGAAAGTATCCGTTGTGTTTGTTCTATAGTCCAATTAACTAAAAAGTTGTGGGCTTTATAATGACTAGGGAATACAAAATTAATTTGATTTAAATAGAGCCCAAAATAAAAGATGTAGTATTGCTCTATCTCTGCGCATACTGCTCATTCTAAAAAGATGGTTTAGAAATGAGTTTCCTCTCTATACAATAAAGCACAGTAAAGCTGTTTTTATTTGAAAGTTTTGTGCACAATATTAGAAATTCAAATGGTATTACTATTATTATTTTTCTAAAGATGGCTACTCCCTTTTGAGCAGGATGAGAGCAAAATCATACCTGGGGGTGTATTTAGAAGAGGAAACCGTCTCTGTGTGCTTTTTTAATTTTTTCACTTAAATTTAAACCAGACTTAAGAGGATTGCTTAATGTCTTTCAATGACTCATCTCAGAGTGACAACATAAACTCCTGTCCCTGCCTACAAGACCCAGTGACAGCTGAACTGTTTTTGATTTTTCCTCATTTTAGACCACAATTTCTCCCATGCTCACTAACTCCACTCACCCTGGCCTTTTCACTGTCAGAGCAAGCCAAGCTTGTCTCGCCTTAGGGATTTTGCCCTTTATAGTTTATCTTCACCCAAATGATCCCGTAATTCACTCAGCAGCTCAAATACCAGCTTCCTCAAAAATTCTTTTTAAAATTCATGTCTCAACTCAAATGTCAGCTCCTCAAAGATACTTCCACAGCCTCTAAAGTCAGATTGCATCCATCCCTTCTTTTCTGTTTTTTGTAGGATGTATCACTGTTTGGTGCTATATTCATTTGCTAGGGCGACTGTAACAAAATGTCACATACTGGATGGCTTAAACAACAGATATTTACTTCCTCACAGCCCTGCAGGCTGGAAGTCCAAGATCAAAGTGCCAGCAGGGTTGGTTTCTCCTGAAGCTTTTCCCCTTGACTTGTGGATGGTCGCCATCTTATGTCTCTCCTCATGGTTGGCCCTCTGTGCATGGGCACACTGAATGCCTCTTCGCATGTCCAGTTCTCTTTTCTTGGAAAGGGCAATAGTCAGACTGGATTAGGACCTACTGTAATGGCTTCATTTTAACTTAATCCCCCCTTAGAGGTCTTATCTCCAAATACAGCACATGCTGAGGTACTGAGGATTAGGGTTTTAACATATGAATCGGGGGTGTTATGCATTTCAGCCAATTATAAATGTTATTTATTTTTTTACTATCTGATTTCTGTCTGCCCCTTCATAACATGAACCCTATGAAGGCAGGAGAATACCTGACTTATTTTATTGGTCTCCCCTTAACCAGTCTAAGAGTTAATGACCATAGTTGGGTACAGTTGTTGGACAATGAATATTTTTTGAAGGCTTGAATGGTTTCAGTTAATGCATATTGACCTCCAATGTTGAGTAGGAATCTTTTCACTAAAATAAATTACATGTACATATTGTATGGAGAGTCAATGTGGAGATAGAGAAAACTTTCTGCCTCAAGTATTTGGAAAATTGTTCAGAGTTTAAAATAAAAATAAATTTATTTTATTTTGATAGAGTTTTATTTTAAAACTCTCACCCATAAAACTATCATATGAAATATTTAGAAAAGTCAAAGAATATTCTTCAAGAACAAAGACTATTCCTGAAGAATATAGCTAAATAATTTACATAAAAACATAAAGTCATATATATATCTATATATATACATATATATATATTTTTTGAGATGGAGTCTCGCTCTGTTGCCCAGGCTGGAGTGCAGTGGCACCATCTCAGCTCACTGCAACCTCTACCACCCGGGTTCAAGCGCTTCTCCTGCCTCAGCTCCCGAGTACCTGGGACTATAGGCACATGCCACCACGCCCAGCTAATATTGTATTTTTAGTAGAGACAGGGTTTCACCATGTTGGCCAGGCTGGTCTGGAACTCCTGACCTCAGGTGATCTGCCTGCCTCGGCCTCCCAAAGTGCTGGGATTACAGGCATGAGCCACCGCACCCAGCCAAGGTCATATATTTAGCTAGCTTTCTCTCTTTAAAGAAATGTGAGATGCCAGAGTGCTGCAATGACCTAGAATCAAGTAGAAGTTTTTGCACAGAATACATGGTGAGGAATGTGAGACTTAAAATAGCATTTTCAAGGAATGAAGACAAAATTATAGGCAGGTTATATAATAGTAAAATGCAAATTGTGAAAACAGCTTGCCAAATTAACACAAATTAGAAAAGTTGGGAAAGAGCTGACAAAGCTGGTAGGTGAGAGTATTGTAGCTTACAGTTAACATTTAGTTCAAGTTATAACAACTAGGGCCTAAAGGGGAAATGGTGATCAATGTGGTCAATGTATGATGATTTCATTTTAAAACAAGAAAACAAGTGTTACTGCTTTTGTGATGTGCTAAGATTAAGGATCTAGACTGAAGCTGTTAGATACATCATTACAAACTTGAAAATTGGAAATGAAGAATTAGCTTATTTTTCTACCTTAATCTTTGGAAATTGGTTAAAGGGTTAATTGTGCTACCATTTGCAGTATGGGAGAAGCCAGAGATAGGTCACGGTTTAGAGCCAGAAATAATTATTTTCTTTATTCATGTGTAGTGTTTTAGTAAAATGGGATGCAGTATAAAGCAGAACTTCGAATCAAAATAAATCTAAATGAACAACAACAACAAAAAAAGGTAGGGCAGAGATGTGAATTTTAGAATCGTTAAGGCAAAAAAGATCTAATCAAGGACAGGAGAGAAATAAAAGAGCAAAAAATCTAATACTCAAGCTTGAAGAATGACCACATGCAGAACAAAATACATGACATTCAAGAGATTGTACCATCCCTCACAAATATACATGAGAACTAGAAATAGATTGTGTCTCAGTTGAGGTACTTCAAATTATTTTCAGAATGGAGAGAAGGTGGTTGTCTTCAACAGGGAGAAATAATTTCATTCTTTTTCACCATTCTGTGTTTTGGGGAATGAATGGGAGGGAGAGCATTTTGTGCTAAGTTCTAATTGCCTTCAACCCAATTAAGGAAAGATAATCTACATTTTTATAAAGTGATTGACGGTGCACTGTGATTATGAGTTTGATCATGAAACATAGGAATTTGATTTCTCTTTCCTTTATAAATTACCCAGTCTCGGGTATTTATTCAAAGCAACGTGAGAATGGACTAATGAATACACTTTCCTTCTGGTATCTCACAATTTTGTGGTTTGAAGAGATTTCTCACATAAAAAGAACCAACTCAACTCCAGTGAACATGAAAACAAACTTCTGGTGGGACTTTGACATTTCTAGCTAAACTTGCCACCTCCTTTCTTCACTTTTGGATCTCTGAGCCAAACTTGTATTTTCTCTCCCTATTTTCATCTTCTACTCTGATAAAATAAGGTGAAAAGTAAACACTGAATCCCAAGACACACTGGAAACTCATTCTATTCTGTTTCCTTTTGGCCATAAGATTTCCCCACTCACTTTCAGGAATAAACAGTTTCAGAAAGCAATCTTTATAGTTTAATAGCATGTGGCATTTACAGTCTCTGAAGCCCAAATTTCTCTTTAAAGTTTTCTCCTTCAATAACCTGAGTCTCCTGGATATTGTCGTTCTGTGCCTGAGCACGGTTTCCCTTCTACATTGGTCCTTGATTTTTTTTTTTTCTTAAACAGACACATTTGGTCCTATTTTGTGGCAATTATTGCTGCAAAATAAAACATCAAAAATATTTCGAAGTTGTTTCATAACAAACAAATGATCTACACATTTCTTAAACATATTTCTTTCATTTACATACATGTATATTTGATACAGGCAGCTGAAAGTCACACATCAATTTTCCTTTACTTAGTGCTTAGAAGATAGAATGTGGTATTATGTGGAAAATAATTCTGTAAGGGAAAAAATTGGAGTAGATACTGTGATTTTCCCCCTCCATTTACAGAGTACAATATCACCAAAAGAAGATATTTTATTGACATAAGTTATGTAAACAATTTGACTATGAATGTGAGAACATGAATAAAAATATAATTATATGTGTTTGACATACTTGAGAAAAATGTTGTCTTTAGAACTCAGTGATATAATTCTTTTGTCAAAAGCACACTGTTTCCAACTGTATTCTACTTGTGCTTTTATGTGGCAATGATTGTTAATTTTTTTCCTCAGGTAAAGTAAATATACAGGGAGGTTAATCTGAAGACAAAAAGATAAATTAAAAAAATTGTTTCTGATCGGTTGCTTATCTAAATTCACTTTATTACTTGAAGAGAATTACCTTTACTATCCTTTGATATTATGATTATTTGCTACTCTGGGAATACAGCCATTCTTTTAGTACTGGATTATGTATTTGATAGTACAGCTCTCTAAATACAACATTTTGGTGATAAAGATGTAATAATCAGAAAGTAACTTCAAAAGTTCAGTAATTCCTATCTTGAAAAACTGTTTCCTAGGTCATTGTTTTAGCCACGTATACATTGTACAGCTCTTCTGAGAGAGAGATGATTTTCCCTTTTACTCTTGTAATTGTCTCATACATTGATACCATAAAATTAAAAATCTTCTCTATTCTTTTTATTGATACCTCTGAAAAGTGTTGGCATTAGGCATACTGTTTCAGACCTTTCCTTAAAAAAAAAATAGGTTTCCCCCAGCTGCCATGGAAGACCTAGTTGATCCTTTGTTTTTATTTTTTCTTAAAAGTCCAACAGAGTTTTTTTTTTTCCTTCTTTTCTTAATGTCCAACGGGGCTAATCCCTCTCTTTCTCTCTCTTCGTATGTTTAAATCCCATTGCCTTACATTTTCTGTGGGAACCTAGTGTTCTTAATTGTAACAATCTGAGTTTTACATCATTAAAACTATTCAGGACTTTGTTTTGTAGCAATTTTAACTAGTCCCGTCCTTTATCGTATATAAAAGTCCACAGGCATTATTTACTGTGTGTAGTGACAATTGTTTTTTAATGCAAAAGTGAACTCAGTAAATATTTTTAAATATAACAATTCAGAATAAATTTTATTTAAGTGCAACGATTAGCCAAAAGGAAAGGAAATAAGTATTACCTCTCTATATATGTAAGAACTGAGAAATCTGGAAAAAAAAAACTGTATTACTGGAGTGAAATTTAAAGCAGGATTTTTTTAAACTTGTTATATGAAAATTCTAAGAATGTATTACTTTATTTCCTGAAATAAGAGCTAAATTTTAAGAAAGATATGGTTATTGGCCTTAAGCATGGACACAGGTGAATTTTCTCAAAATCCAGAGGCCACTTTTAGTTTTTAAAGTGACAGACTTCTAGAATGAGCAGGGTGTTGTGTTTTTCAAAGAGATTTTAGGTTTTCTGCAGGCAGGTCACTAATCTTTCCATCTTAGTCCTAACAAATAACACGGTGCCTTAGTATTTTCTACCCGCTTCTACTCTTGCCTACCCTCAGTCTACTCTTGTATTAGTCTGGTCTCATGCTGCAGACATACCTGACATACCTGAGACTGGGTAATTTATAAAGGAAAGAGCTTTAATTGATTCACAGCTCCACATGGCTTGGGAGGCCTCACAATCATGGCACATGAAGGCAGAGCAATGGGACTTCTTACATGGTGGTGGGCAAGAGGGAATGAGAGCATAGCGAAAGGGGTTTCACTTATAAAACCGTCAGATCTCATGAGACTTTTTCACTGAGTCTTATTCATGAGGACAGTATGGGGGCAGTTCCCCCATAATTCAATTATCTCCCACCAGGTCCCTCCCATAACATATGGGAATTATGGGAGCTACAATTCAAGATGAGATTTGGTTGGGGACACACCCACACCATATCAACTCTTTACCTAGCAACAAAATTATTGTTTAAAATGCAATCTGTGTTACTTCATTCTTCCACTTAAAATGCTCCAGTAGTGTTTCATTTCATGTAGAATGAACTTGAAATCTCTTACCAGGGCACATAAATCACTCTTTCCTCCCCAGATCATCTCACAACCTTCTCCCCAGTGTCCATTCTACATTTCAACTAGTATTTCTCTCTTCCTTGATTATTCCTCATCTGCTGTAGCCTTAGGGCCTTGTCACCAGCTGTGTTACCACTTGGAACATTTTCCCTGCAAATAATTTCTTAGCTGGTTCCTTCCTGTCATGAAATTAGATTCAAATGTTACTTCTTTGAGATGCCACACAGCATTGGAGTGAGAGGGGTAAGTCAGTCTCTATAATATTAATTAGTTTTAGTTTCTTCCCGGCACTTTCCACTCTGCAAAGATAGATTCTTTCTCTACACATCAAAAAATAAAAAAGTGGAAAAAGAAAAGGAAAGAAAACAAAAATAATACCAAGTCTATGAGAAGAGAGGTCTTATCTGTTGTGATATAAATATTTACTCTCAGCACCTAAAATAGTTCCTAGCACATGATAAGTTCTCATCCTATGTTTTGTAAATGAAGATACAAATGGGTAAGTAAAAAGCATATGTTCAAAAATTATTTGCTAAAAAGAGTGAACTAACAATTATACCTCAGACTTTCCAGCCTCCATTCTCTGAGTAAATGCTCGATAACTCAATCATCCTATAACATGCTTTCCAGTGCCGCATGATTCCAATATCCAGTCAGTCATGTTGATAGTCAACGAACATTTTTAAAGATACTTAGGTGTCAGGCTGGGGATACAGGGAGCGAACAAGCCAGGACTGTGTGAATCCCTGCCTCAGGGAACTTATATTCTAGTATGAAAGCAAACTATATATATGCCAAAAAAGAAAAAAAAAAAAAAAAGAATGCAATGATGTCAAAAAGGGCTATGCAGAAATTGGTCATGGACTCTGGGTTTTAAGTTTCATATAAAGCCACTGTAAGGTTGAAAACAGATAAAAAATGCTGAGCTACACTTTAACTTTGGCAAGATCCCACTAAGCACTCATCTACATTGTTTTACTATTGTACTGCCGTCATAATTATTTCTCTTTTCATCAAAAATGTGAGAATTGACTTGATAATCAGGTTGGATTTTGACTTTCAAAATTTTACTACGATGCCTCTTCCTTCAATATATCCTAGCCACCTATTGTTCTCTGATGAGTCTGTCTGATCTTTACAATTTGCCCATTTCCACTTTTGTCTGTCTTACCATGATTCTAACAATTTATTGAACATTTTATACCTAGAGAGTATTTTATTTTATTAACTTTTTTGTATTTATGATATACTTTAAAACACATTTTAATACTTTTAGGGGTACAAGTTGTTTTTGGTTACATGAAAAAATTATACAGTGATAAAGTCTGAGCTTTGAGGGTACCTGACACCCAAATGGTATACATTGTACCCAATAGGTATTTTTTCATTCCTTAGTCATCACCCTTGTCCTCTTCTGAGTTTTCAGTGTCCACTATACCACTCTGTTCTAGCGAATATTTTACATATATTATAGATACCTATATAACTGAAATTAAAACTCAGCTGGTAAATATTGATATGCTGAAATAAAAGCCAAGTTAATAAATACTGACTGAAGTACTTAAATCACCAAACCAAAAAGTAGCCTATATTTTTTAATTTAAATTTTAATTGATTGAATTCTATAGGTATCTATGTAAAATTTATACTTAGAAAAGGAAGTAGAAGATTAGACATTCAAACAAGATAATTTTTACAAATTTAATCTGGAAAGATTGTGTTACCTCTTTAATTTTCATTCTTCAATGATAAAAAGTTTATATATTTACAACCACTCTAAGCCTAATATTTTAATATTAAGAATTGAACTAAGCTTAATATTTAATATTAAGACTTGAACTAAGTCAGTCGTTTTCTTTAGTTTTTTAACCAATGAATTATTTTCTTTAAACACAACTTTACTCAGAGTAAAACAGGGCCGGCTGGTCTGGTTAAAACAGACCTTAGGACTTGTGGTAGAGGGGTGGTGGGGGAAGCCTAATATTTTAATGTTTAGAATTGAACTAAGCTTAGTATTTAATATTAAGACTTGAACTAAGTTAGTCATTTTCTTTATTTTTTAACCAATGAATTATTTTCTTTAAACACAACTTTACTCAGAAGGGTAAAACAGGGCTGGCTGGTCTGGTCAAAACAGACCATAGGACTTGTGGTGGAGGGGTGGTGGGGGAAGTTTCTGGTTTCCTTGGGGTTTCTGTCTCCAGATGATCCTGGGCAGAAGTATAGAGGTGATTTCTCGCTTCAGAACCTAGTCTGAAAATAATTAAAACAAAACTTTTTTTTTGCCTGTTATTTTTGAGTAGGAAAATCAGAGCCCACCTCGCAAATTGGTTTCTAATGATGGGATTTTTTTGTATCACATTGTGACTGAACAGTTAATTGACAGTTTTTGTGGACTTTCCTGGATGACTAAGAATGGAACATTCCTAGGTGAACTATATAGGTAGCACTGATCTCAAGAACCATGTGGGTAAATTCTAATCTAAAGAGCAAATTTAGTGACTTTATTAGAAGTGGCTACAGAGTTAGAAGGTAAGTGCACAAACAGGACTTTTATTTGAGGACACACTGTTCTTATGGCAGGGTCCAGAATCATACAGAATCTTTCTCATATTTAATAGAAGATGTTCATGATTAAATACAAACACAAAATATGGTAAATGTATAACATACATATATAACATTCAGATGACAGGTAACTTTTTAAAATTTTATTTATTTTTTTTGAGATGGAGTTGCGCTCTGTTGCCCAGGCTGGAGTGCAGTGGTGCCATCTCGGCTCACTGCAAGCTCCGCCTCCCAGGTTCACGCCATTCTCCTGCCTCAGCCTCCCGAGTAGCAGGGACTACAGGTGCCCACCACCATGCCCAGCTAAATTTTTTGGTTTTTTTTTTTTTTTTTTTTTTAGTAGAGACGGGGTTTCACCGTGTTAGCCAGGATGGCCTTGATGTGACTTCGTGATTCGCCTGCCTTGGCCTCCCAAAGTGCTGGGATTACAGGCATGAGCCACTGCGCCTGGCCAATGATAGGTAACTTTAATCAAATGAAACAATTACAGGTGTTGTCACTGTCTGGGCAGGGTTGAGATTTATATGATTGTTTCAGGTATTTGTGGTGCTTTTTTTTTTTTTTTTAAGTCTTTAGGATAAATGTTTTAAGAGTATCTGAAATAAATGCATTTTTGTATTTATGTGACTTGTAACTTTTTCCCTTTCTTGGAGGAAAAGTGATTTTAGATGTATATATAGAGATCACATATGTCTTATCCCTTGTGTGTCATTCAATTGTTAGGTGATGTAATATTGCTCTGCCACTCAAAAGAACCAAGTTGTCCTTAGCCACATACATGTAATTGACTCTAAAGAAGGTCTGTTAGGATTGAACTTTTTCCTACTGATTCCCCTTCTTTCTTCCAGCAATCCCAATCCTGGGTATATACCCAAAGGATTGTAAATCATGCTACTATAAAGACACATGCACACGTATGTTTATTGTGGCACTATTCACAGTAGCAAAGACTTGGAACCAATCCAAATGTTCATAAAAAATAGACTGGATAAAGAAAATGTGGCACATATACACCATGGAATACTATGCAGCCATAAGAAAGGATGAGTTCATGTCCTTTGCAGGTACATGGATGAAGCTGGAAACCATCATTCTCAGCAAACTATCACAAGGACAGAAAACCAAGCATGTTCTTACTCATAAGTGGGAGTTGAACAATGAGAACACATGCATACAGGGAGGGGAACATCACATACCAGGGCCTGTTGGGGGCGGGGGACTGGGGGAGGAATAGCATTAGGAGAAATACCTAATGTGAATGACGAGTTGATGGGTGCAGCAAACCAACATGGCACATGTATACCTATGTAATAAACCTGCACGTTGTACACATGTACTCCAGAACTTAAAGTGTAATTTAAAAAAAGGAACAACTAAATCTACAAGTAGTCTGTTATCAAAGAGAGATGTAACTTTATGTTCTGGTAGAGAATTTTCCTATTTTAATTTCAGAGTTACTTTTTGCAATGTGCCATGGGTTGGATTATTGTCCAAAGAATATTAAAAAACAGCTGAAGTTCATTTTATATAGCAATATAGGACTCATTTTAATTGGCAGTATCTAGTATTCAGTAATACTAAAAACCTCCCTGGTAAACTTCGATTCAGGTTATTTAGGAATTGAAGGCATTAGAAAAAACCTAATTTTTGTTTTCTTTTATTTTAACATTAAACTTGCAATTTTACAATTTGGAGCAATAACATTTTCAGAAATGCTTTACAAGAACATAATTATAAAGCAGCCTCGTCGTCTCGGGTAAATACCAAGGCTCTTGGTCTCACAGCGAAGGAGATAGAGGTCATGGACACACACACAGAGTGGGTTCGGAGCAGGAGTTTAATAGGCAAAAGGAAAGAACAGCTTTCAGTTACAGAGAAGGGTCCCGAGTGGGTTGCTGGGTGGCAGTAAAAAAATGCCAGGGTTTTTATAAATGGGCTAGTGAGGAGGGGGTTGTTGAGGAGGGGGCCCTAAGGTTCAGCTGAGACCAGGTGTGCTATCTGTATAGAGCAGAGGTTTTGGTTGGTTTGTTTGATCAGTTCCCACTCCATTCCTGGACCACACAGGCCAGCTTTTAGTCTGTGTCACTTTGTCTTGCTTATGTGATGAACTTTATAAGGAAGTTCAGAATATAGGGTCTAAATATGAGTATTAATCAAGATTACCATTATTAGTGGGGGCACTATAGACCACAACCATGATATCAGAGTTTGTTTGATGCCTGTAAGCCATGTTGATGGGTTCTGCTGTGGCACGTGGGTGATAATATTGGTTGCCTCTACTAGATGTTGCTGTACTTTACCAGAAGCATTAATATAGGAGCAACACTCTTCCTTAAGGAAAACACATATTCCTCCCTGACTTGACATTAGGAGGTTCAGTCCCCTATGGTTTTGCAGGGTGACACATGCGAGTGAGTTTATTTGCCATTGTTGTTCTTGAATGGCAGCCGTAATTTCTTTTTCTTTTTTTGAGATGAAGTCTCACTGTGTCGCCTAGGCTAGAGTGCAGTGGTGCGATCTTGGCTCACTGCAACCTCCGCCTCCCAAATTCAAGCAATTCTCCTGCCTCAGCCTCCTGAGTAGCGGGGATTACAGGTGCGTGCCACCATGCGCTGCTAATTTTTGTATTTTTTTAGTAGAGACAGGGTTTCACCATATTGGCCAGGCAGGTCTCAAACTCCTGACCTCGTGATCCACCTGCCTTGACCTCCCAAAGTGCTGGGATTCCAGGCATGAGCCACCACGCCTGACTGGCAGCTGTAATTTCAGCTAGAGCTTGGGTTTGCTGAAAGGATAAATGTAAATCCATTTACATTCAGGAGACGGACTGGTGGTTCCTAGGAGTCCAGTTACAGCAGCTGCTAAAGGGAGTAGAATTACGTGAGCTGCCCTTTTTACTACAATGTGGGTGTTTTATAAGGAACGGGAATTGTATGGAAGTATTGGCATAGGATAGTTTTCAAAGTACTGCTGCAACCCCACAGGTTCTCCTCCAATGACTTGGTGGGCTCATATACCCCGAATTTCCACATATGAAATATAGCTCGTTTGAGATCTAGAGACACTTTATGTCCCCAAAAAGGTCAGCTCTACATTGGGGGGTCTGTGTACTTAGGTAGTTCCCACTGATGCCCTCCCATATTGAGGCAAATTTTGCTCGAATGCTGGGGGTGAATATATGATTGGGGTGGAATTTTAAGAACATTCTCTACACTCCCCAGGCTAACGTTTGGGTTAGAGGTAAAGGTGAGTTATCTATCAACACTGAGTACCAACCCGTAGAAATGTGGGAAGTATTGGGGTTAATAGTAAATTGAGGTTGCCTTGAATTTGGATATTTAAGGAGAAGGAACTGGTGCTGCGTTCTTAAGATACCATTTGAGTCTCTTTTCTGGGGAGTCATATGGCCTTTCCTGAGCCGTCCAGCTATGAAATACATCATATGAGCAGCTGGACAAGGTTCTCAGGAAAGTTCCATTTTTACCTTTGGGACGTGAAATAAATGGGAAACGTGAGCCTTGAATCTACATTGCGAAAGACTTTTATAGGAGGTGGGGTTTCTGTAAAATTCAGGTCTGGGCGTCCATCCTTTATAACTTGTGAGATGATTGGGAGAAATATGTTCTTGACTTGCTGATCAGGATAAGTTGCACTGGACTGAGCGGCGAGGGTGACTGGAATGTTAACTTTGGCTAAAGCCTCCAATGACAGTGATAATACTTCAGCTGATGACAAATCTGAAGTACAAATATAACATGAAGTTAGGTTGACTGCCAAGGCGAGGTGTCGGATTTGTTGGGCTGTAGGGTTTAGGGGATTGTCCTGCTCTATCAGGAGGAGGAAGAAAAGTTTCAGTAGCAAGAACCTCATATTTGTCTTTTTTTCTGTGATTATTAGAGCTGTTATAAAGGTGATAGGCAGAAGATTACAGCAAGTAAAATCCTTTGTCCAGAATTCCACTGTGTGGGTGTCATGGTATATAGCCCCGTTGCAAATAGCAGCGTAAGTGTAGCAGTTTCTGCAATTGTAATGTAGTAAGCTATTTCCATCCAAAATGTATTTACTATTTGCCAGAACATACAATTTCCCTTGTAGGTCTATGAAGTTACAAACATACTCCTGTGAATAGTCCAAATCTCCCTGCAAGTGTGCATCAAAGAAGAGTTCTAATGTCTGGTGGTGAAGTTCAAGGGGAAAGATGGAAATAACTGAGAGGATTTGGTAAGACAAAGAGGGGCTATGTGGAGTGAGTAGCCTTCATTCATTTACTTTTCTTTCGTTGTTCTCAGCTTGAGATCCTCTATTTCTTTACAGTGATATTCAGGGCGTTTTTCTGGGCTGTCAGGGACTTTCTCCTCAGTTTTCCAAACTTTAACTCAAGTGTGATGTATCCAGGAGTAGATTCGGGTAACTTTTAATGTCAGGAGGGTGGAGAGAAGAACGGTTTAAGGCCGCTCTCAACTCAGGCTTAAAGGCAGGAGAGAGAAGGAAGAGACTTCACCAGTACCAAATCTCCTGGGTTAATCTCCTGGTGTTGGGCCTCTGCTATTGTGTGAATTCCTCTTGGAAGTGAGCCAGGGACGCTACATGCCTAACTCAGTCAGAGGTTTCCTGATCTAATAGGAAGCCATTTGTAAGGAAAGGCCACCCCTACAGTACATCTAGAGGGCTCAGGCCTAATTTTAAAGAGGTATTTCTTACTTGTAGTAAAGCTCTGGGAAGAAGAGTGACTCAAGGAAGTGGAGTTTCCTGGGACGGTTTTCTGAGGTATCTTTTGATAATGTTTATTTTCTCTACCTTTCCTGAGGACTGGGGCCTCCGAGTACAATGGAAATGGTACTGTATGCCTAGTGCCTTTGAGACCGCCTGGGTGACAGCTGCTTTAATTAAGGGGCTGTTGTCGCTTTGGACAATACGCTTGGAGATAACCCTCCCCTGGATAGTTTCTTATTCTTTGGGTTTGAGGGAGAAGCCGTTTGTTGAGGGGATTATTCTTAAGACACCCCCTTCTCAATAGCCCCCCATCACTAGTCCATTTATAAAAACTCAGACATTTTTACTACCACCCAGCAACCCCGCTCCAGATCCCTCTCTGTAATGAAGCGCTGTTCTTCCCTCTTGCTTACTGAACTCCTGCTCCAAACTCACTCTGCCTGTGTGTGTCCACAACCTCGAACTACTTGGCTGTGAGGCCAAGAGCCTTGGTATTTACCGTGGACAATGAGGCTGCTTCAGTTATACTCGAATAATAATCAAATAGCCCACACTCAAAGGTAAAATATGTATTACACAAAAATATTCAGCACACAGCTGCTTCTGTTTCAAAAAAAAGAAAACACTGAGAAAAATTACACAAAATTATCTACCTCAAAATTCATACATATTTGATGAATGGATTACCAGGCAAAAGAAGAGACACATACATTTAATTCCCTCCTTTTTATGTTTTTAAGTTTTGTTGCTTTTCTTTTTTTTTTTTTTTTTTTTTTGAGTCGTCGTCTCACCCTGTTGCCTAGGCTGGAGTGCACACCGCCCAGGTTTAAGCGATTCTCCTACCTCGGCCTACTGAGTAGCTGGGATTGCTGGCGCCCACCACCATGCCTGGCTGATTTTTATATTTTTGATAGTGACGGGGTTTCACCGTGTTGGTCAGGCTTGTCTCAAACTCCTGACCTCATGATCTGCCCACCTCGGTCTCCCAAAGTGCTGGGATTACTGGAGTCAGCCACTGTGTCCGGCCTTATTTCCTTTTTATAATGTTTAAAATTAATTGTTTCTTTCTTGATTAAGAAATAGTTATATATTTATTTGGGATTCCATTTGTTTTTGGGATCCTTATTATTTTATTTTTCCTGTAACTTTTTTTGGAAGATTTTACTTTTGCTTTTATTTTTTATTATTCTGTCTTGTTCCTATCTCCAAGAAGTGGAGAGAGATTCATCGATTTTCACACAAGGGAAACTTCCTAGAGTCGTTTGGACTGACTTGCTGCTGTAGGTAAAAATCACTTGACAGTAAGTTACTGACAGAATATTGATGAGACCTTCTACAACAACAGAAAAGCTATATAGCAAGGGCCTTTTTTTTTTTTTTTTGACAGTTTTGTTCTTGTTGCCCAGACTGGCGCAATCTTGGCTCACTGCAACCTCCGCCTTCCAGGTTCAAGCGATTCTCCTCCTCAGCCTCCTGAGTAGCTGGGATTACAGGCGCCCGCCACCACCACCATTTTGTATTTTTAGCAGAGACAGGGTTTCACCATGTTGGCAGGCTGGTCTGGAACTCCTGACCTCAGGTGATCTGCCTGCCTCAGCCTCCCAAAGTTTTGGGTTTACAGGTGTGAGCTGCTGTGCCCGCCCTAGCAAGGGCTATTACATTAACACTCAAGAGACCTTGTTAACTACTTGACTCCAGATTTTTTTGCAATCATAATTGCATTTAGAGGGGCATAAAGCACACAATGGCTGGGGAACCTGGTTTAGGATAGAATTCAGGATGCTCAGTGTTTGTGTTGGAAACTGATTTCCAAGTGACTCTTAAAAAGTGGGCTTTGCTTGTGCTATGAACTTGGATGAGTTCACTTTGTCCAATCTTCAGAAATGCAACATATTTTTCCCACTACTGTGATAGCACTGTGTGCATTTGTCATTGTCACGTGGGTTATCTTCTCTGCTTTCCATAGTGACACTCTTGTATAAAAGTGTAGCAGGGCAGGTCAGAAATGGGGGAAATGCACTAGAGTCGACAAGCCCCACATTTAGCTCTATTGAAGCGCATCTATTTACAAAAAAGTATATGGAAATATGTGCCCCATCTACCGAGTATTTTTTGACTGTCACATGAAAAAATTACTAAAAGTGTGCAGTGTAGCTTATAAACTATAGGACAAAACTAGTCTCCGTATTCGTAGCATGATCATTTTTACTGCAAACCCACAAGGGACAGAATCCCCAAAAAACATTCTCAGAACAGCTTTGTTTTTCCTTTTGTTTTCCAGAGTCAGCTGCTTCATTTTCTCTTCATGTCTACAGAATAACATTTTGATCTGAGAGATCATATCGTCACTGTGTGAGTTGGCTATTGCTGTGTAAGCCACCTCCAAAACTCACTGCTTGAAACAACAATCATTTATTATGATAGCTTTCTAGTTATGAGGGCAAAGTTTGGCTGATCTTAGCTGGGTACACTCATATATCTTTGGGTTGGAGGCTGTTGGCTAGTGTAGACTGGCCTCATCTGGGGCAACTGGGACTATTTGGCTCTGTTGTGTATGACTTTCATCTTTTTCTGGGACCAGCAAGCAAAGCCAAGCATATATATTATCTTAGCAAGAGCACAGGGCAAGTGCAAGCAAGCCTGGGCTTGCAAGCCCTTTTAAAACTTCTACTTGTGTTACATCTGCCAATATTTCATTGGCCAAAGAAAGTCAGTTGGCTAAGCTGGGATCAAGAAATTACAACCCTCACCACTCCAACCCTACCACTTTGCAGCATCCTGTTCTTTATAGCATGGAGGATGCTGCAAAGTAAGTGGTAAAAGATGAAACTAGGAGGGAGTGAAAAATTGGAATCATTCTTGCAATCTGCTACAGTCACCTTTCGAGAACAGTACATTCCACAGTGAGACAATTGCATCGATGCCCAAAATTGCTCATACTCACAATATATCCATATGTTCTTAGCACAAATCTAATCTTAAACGAGCACTTTTTTTTTTCTTTTCCTGTTTTTTCTTTTCAAACATTGTATTTAGAATATCAGCTCCAAATATTAGCTGCTGGCACATAAAGGATATTGTGGCAGGGTGCGGTGGCTCAGCCTGTGAACCCAGCACTTTGGGAGGCCAAGGCGGGCAGATCACCTGAGGTCAAGGGTTTGAGACCAGGCTGATCCAATATAGTGAAATCCCGTCTCTACCAAAAATACAAAAATTAGCCAGGCATGGTGGCGGGTGCCTGTAGTCCCAGATACTGGGGAGGCTGAGACAGGAGAATTCCTGAACCCGGGAGGCAGAGGTTACAGTGAGCCGAGTTCATGCCACTGCACTCCAGCCTGGGTGACAGAGTGACACTCCATCTCAAAAAAAAAAAAAAAAAAGGCATATTGCTAGTCAATGCCAAATATTATAAATATTAAAATCCTACATAGTAAAACACACACACACACAACCACACACACTCATACAAATATTCTTCTCTTTCAATATCAACCAGAGTTTAAAATTTAGACCATGTGAGCATCCTAAATCAGGCAACATACAGTAATACAACTACTACTGCTGGTATCATCTATACATACATGTTTTAAGTGTATTTTCATGCTTATCATATTTCTTACACTTGATAATTTGAAAGAACTTAGTTGTTCAAACCATTCTTCTTTTCTAGCAGATACTATAGCAGAACAAATTCACTTTATAGCACTGCTTATAAAATTTAACCTGATTTAAATCTTATTTATTTTTGCAAATCAGACTCGCCTGATTTTATTAGAGATCTTGGGCTTTTTCACAGTATTACATTTGCTATTATAAAGTTATTAAAAGATAATTTAATAGTCTATTTTAGTAACTATTATTGCTTTTCTCTAAATGTGTTCTCAACATATTTTGCATTTATATTCAAATTGACTTTGCCGAACCTCATGCTGTCTAAAAAGGAAGGCTGATAATTATTCTCCACTGCACACTTTGTCATATTTATGCTTAGCTCATTTCATTAGGAAATAAAATTGTATTTGATTTAGTATGCTCATCATTTCCTTGTGTGTGTGTGTTGGTGTATGTGAAGTAATAATGGTAGTAGCTCAGATTTGAGTTCATACTTTGACATAGAGGTTGCACAAAACAAAACTATTTTTGGCCACTTTGGAGTTCAGCAAAGATTCTGACTTAACCATGCAAAAAAGGTTAACAAAATGTAAGTATGATAAATACACATAAATGTAGGTTTGGTTCTTTAAGAAGCAACAGAGGTCAGGTTTGTTTAAGAAAAAAAACAAAACTGTAAGCCTGAGTTCACAGGATCTAGTTTTATACTTATTTTTCTTCCCTTGTAAGAAAGTCACTATCTCATGAGTTCTTGTTTTCTTATCCAAAAAAAAAAAAAAAAAAAAAATGAGGGTAATCATCATCAACTTTCCAATCTCATACATTTTGGTCATGTTTAAAACAAATAGCAGTTAGGGCAGTGCCAGGCAAATTCTAACATAATAAATTTATGTCCTAGTGCCGATTAAGAGCTGGTGTTATTATTGAGAGCAACAGAGACTGGAAAACATGCTAATCAAATTATTAGCACATCAAATTATGTTCAGATGCCTGGCTAGTCGGCAACATCACCGAATGCGTCACAGCAGAAAACAGGGCTGCTGCACTGCTTGGCTTTGACTATGACAAAAAAGAAGATACACTTGTCAAGAAAATTCCTTGAAAATTTGGTCTTTCAGAAACAATACGTAAGTTGTAGGTAAGCTTTATAAATATATATTGAGTGTCACACACACACACACACAAATACGTATTGTGTGATTTTAGAGGAGGAGGGCATTTCAGATGGAAACAGCTCTGTAAAAGTACAATGCTCAGTTTGAAGATGGCATTCACAGTGAGTCTTCTTGAAATAGAGATTAAGGGAAGTAAAAGGATGTTTACACAGTGTGAGAGAAATGAGGCTATTGTACTGGATGGGGCAGTAAATGAAGGATGGGCAGCATGAAATTGACAGAGTTAGGAGAAGAAAAAGGGCTACAGAAATTGTCAAAACCTGGAAGCAACCTAGACATCCTTCAATAGAATAATAAATAAACTTTGGTACATCATTAATAAACTGTGGTACATTCATACACTGGAAAATTATTCAGTATTAAAAAGAAATGAGCTATCGAGTCATGAAAAAATGTGAGGAAACCTTCAATGTATATTGTGTTAAGTGAAAGAAACCAATGTAAAAGGTGAATGTACTGTATGATTCTGATTATGTGACATTCTAGGAAAGGTAAAACTATGGAGACAGTACATAGATCAATGGTTACCAGAGCTGTCTGGGGAGGGAGGGAAGTATAAATTGGTGGAACACAGGATTTTTTTTTTTTTCCTTAGGGCAATGCAACTATTCTGTGTGATACTATAATGGTGGATGCATGTTACTGTATGTTTGCAAAATCCACAGAATATAAAACATACAGAGTGAACTCTTATATAAACTCTGAACTTTGATTAACAATAATGTATTGATACTGGTTCACTTCACAATTAACAAGTGGTTCATTTAGCAATGTAACAAATGCACCACAGTAATGCAAGATATCAATAATATAGGAAGGGGCCAGGCGCGGTGGTTCACGCCTGTAATCCCAGCACTTTGGGAGGTTGAGGCGGGCAGATCACAAGGTCAGGAGATTGAGACCATACTGGCTAACATGGTGAAACCACGTCTCTACTAAAAAAAATACAAAAAATTAGCTGGGCGTGCTGGCAGGCGCCTGCAGTCCCAACTACTCGGGAGGCTGAGGCAGGAGAATGGCGGGAACCCGAGAGGTGGAGCTTGCAGTGAGCCGAGATCACACCACTGCACTCTAGCCTGGGTGACAGAGAGAGACTCCGTCTCAAAAAAATAAATAGAGGAAATGGGAAGGGTGAAGGAGTAATAGAAACTTCTATTTTCCTCTCAGTTTTTAAAATAAACATACGATTGCTCAAAAAAGTCTACTAATTAACAAAAACCAAAAAGGTTGGTGCTCCTTCTGTGAAAGATGCCAACTTTGTCTTGTTGATCTAGGGCTTGTAAGTTTTCCTTCGCTCTCACCCTCAAAATAAATAAAGCTTAGTCTTTTACATGCCACCTCCCCCAGGTTCAAAGTAGTATTAAATTATCTTGAAGTAAAGAGATTGTGATCCTCAAATAAGGAAACTGAGAAAAAGTCCACTTACCTCCTTAAATAGAAAAGTAGCCCAGGGAATAACTGTGAGAGGTGAAAGAATAAGTGATAATGATGATGATGATGCTTATGCAGGGTAAGGACTCATGAAAGTTCTACCAATGATGACGTAGCAGTATAACAAAAAGAGGATAGCCTTCCAATTCTGTCCATATTACTCACTAGCAATGTGACCAAAGGTAGCTTTTTAACATTCTAATGCTCTGTTTTCTCAAGTATCAAACAGTAAGAATGATAATATTTGTGTTGTGACGTATTCAGAAGTTTAAATGACTAATAGAGGTTACTGACCACAGTGTTCAGGCATGCAAGACAGTTTCTCTTGTCTCCTGGAGAGGTGACACGCCATGGTCTTCTTTGCCAGTAAGAAAGCTGAAATAACATCTTGAATAAGAGATATATGGTTATGGCTCAAAGTAAAGTTTACCCTTTGGAAACCAAAAGTTTTATGGTCTCCTGAAGACCACGGTCAATTAACAAAATGTCATCCAGGCAGAAAGCATTCCTCTGCTTGGGACATAAAGAAATACTATTGTTCACGGGGTTTGAACTTTGGGAACGAAGCTGCTTAGAAATACTGAGGATTGTCAGGATCTAGAAAAGATTAGTTGAGGCTTTTCAGAAGCAGAGAAGAAGGCAGAAGAGCCAAGAATCTTAGGATTTATCATTCTGGGCACCAGCTGAAGGAAAATAAAATCAGCTAAGTTCCCAATCTCTTTAATATTTTGTACCCTCCTAACTAGTCTGCCCTGATGGTTAGGGGAAGAGGGATTTAAACCGGGTGACCTGGTCTTGAATGACTTTGGTGTCCTAGTGTAGGTGTGTAGGAAAGAAGCAGGAAAGGAGAGCATCTGGCGTAAAAATGGGCCATTAAAGGGATTTATGCAATTGTGTTCACTTGAAATCCAGAGATTAGGGGAAGGATCTGGGTAAACACTTGAGCTAAATCTTCATTAATTATGATTTGGATCCTCAATTTTTATTTTGTTTGGTTTCACTTTGTAGATCTTTGAGTAACATTCAAAATAATAAATGTTTCTCAAATCCTAAATTCTATTGTTATGAAACTTTTAATAAAATCAGAGGCATGGGGTGATTGTAATTGATGGAAGGAAGGCAATATTAGTAATCACTAAAAAGATAATCTATTTTTAATGGATAACTGGGAAAATACATTAAAAACAATGGGAGTAATAAATTTGATATGTTGAGAACACCAATGCTTTATGTAAAGAACTGAAACCAACAGGAATTCCTATCTTTGTGTTAAAAAATACATTTATTGGGTTCAGGTAACTTTTCTGTTTCTGTGTTATACTGAGGCCAAGCAAAAATAACTTAGTTGCTTTCCCCAGACAATATTCTTTCCTGGAAGATAAGAGTGAGCCAACTGAAATAGTTATTCACCAATGCTAGTAGTGTGCTGCCCAAGACTCAATCCACCTTGCTGTGTATACCAATTTGAAATTATTAAGTCACAAATTCTGTCAATGCCAATTAATTCTCTAATTTGAAAGACTGCCTTAGAAAAGTCCAGCTCAGGCCCTAAGAAAGTATACCTACTTTATTCTAATATTGTTATTGAAATACTGTTAAGACACTGTTGGGTGGTATTCCGACTGCAGTAAATCTTTAAAGTTTAGTTTTGCTCGATCAATGTTTTCCTGTTTTTTTTTTTTTCCCCCGGTCTTTGGAGGATTCAACAGTTGGTAATTCTGGAGGTTTTGCAGCTCCATTTGAAAGCCCCTCAGTACCACAGGTCAAGATCCTCAACCCTAAACAACATTCTCTGTGAAGGTGCCTGGGACATCCTTCCAGGACCCTCTACAACTGCTGTACTGAGCTAAGTTTTGCACTGGGTCTCGGTTCTGATTTTTTTTTTTTTTTCAGGTTCCTAGGCTCCAAACTGCTTAGTTTATTTCAATTCTATGCATATTGAAATTAGTTGATTTTGTAACCAGGTTTGAAATTCCTATCCTTGGAGGGGTCCTGTCTTTAACTTGTAATATATTGCTGTGTTTTTAAGTTTCTTGGGGGATGGAGTGGGAAGGTCTTTGTCATATTCTGATATAAGCCTACAAGACCAAGTTCTTAGAGAAGAGACTGGACATAGACCTAATAAATCCGTTCACTGAAGCTCACTCTAAGGACTGATAAATTCAGAAAGCCATGTCAGACAGGTGTTATGGAAAATGTTTGCATTGGGCCATCTGTCAAAACCTTTTTACACCTTGCCACAGTCTTGTCTAAATTTTTCTGTCACAGTTTGGTTCAGGAAGAAACTTTTTGAAAAATCCTGAACACCAGAAGAATTATGAATTTATTAGATCATCAGTTAACAGCTAACCATTTAGATCAAGGCACAAGGTATAACATGCTCACAAAACAGATATTTGGCTGACCCGTTTTCAGACTTCAGTGATTTTGTCTTGAAGTCTGTACTGTCTCCAGGACAGACTTCACCTTCTTTTACGTGTCCATACTATAACACTAATTACGTATTTGTCTTTTTAAATACCATAATTTCTTGAAAGATAATTAAGGATTACAATGAATGTTTGGGAGGGGCTTCTGCTGTGAATAAAATTATTCACTGGAGAAGGGCCTTAGAACAAAACGGGAAGCAAAATTCCAAACATCTTATGTTTATCATTTTTTATTACTAGGGGAAGCTTCCAAAAAAAATTCAGATTCCAAAATTACTTCTGTAAAAAAAATTGTAGCTAAGTCGAAAGAAAAAATATGAAAAAACCATAAAACTATCCTTGTCATTTATCTTCCTAAATCACATCTCAAATCTACTAGCTTTCTTCCACATTTCTTTCTCTTCCATTATGATCCTACATCACACTCTGACCCCACTTCTGACCTGCTTCCTTTCCCTTCTGCTCTACAAGAAACCCTCATATCTCAATTGCCTCTTTCAAATTAGAGTAGCGTTTTAGGGCTGATTTCAAGCCCTAATCTCATTCTTGTAAAGAACTTTCCAAAGCCAAGACATGAAAGAAAGACATTCACAGAAGAATTTAGTTCTAAGAAGATGTAGAGGTTTATACTCTCTATCAATTTTTGCTTACTGTAGTAAAGACCTTAAATACAAAAAGTACAAGCTATGAGATGGAAAAGGTAGAGTGGGAAGTTCCTGAGCGTGTCCTCGGAGGACTACCCTAGTCTACTTATTACATCAAAACCCACTGGAATTAGAAAAGCTATACATACTAGTTAAGATCTTCTCAATGATACCTCCAATGTATTTTCTATGAAAATAAACTTGAATCAAATTTTGTCCCATAGGTAAAGAAAGAATGAGCCCATTGGAGATGGGCATTTTAACAACTTTAAGGTTTTCTGAAGGCTACCTCTATTCTCTTTTCTATGAAAATAGTCTGGAATAAAATTTGGGCCTATAGAAAAGAAAGAATGAGCCCATTGGAGATATCAGCAATAGACATTTAAGTATCTTTGGATAGCAGTAAGCAGTCGATCCTAAAGCACATGTGAAACTAGCTTTAGGATCAGTCTTTTTGATGAGGGAAACCGTCTTCAGCTTTAAATGGAGAATATGATATGCAAGCAAACACCTCAATGAAAACCAGATCTCTCACACCTCCATGCATATTTTGAAAGAGCCACTGGACAAAAGCATAAATGGATCTAGAATGCATTTTACTGACCTTACATTAAAACTATCAGATGCTTTCTCCATTATGCATCCATAATGGTGCAGATTGTTGCAGCCATAACTTTCTACAAGCTTGCACAACACATCTAAAACTAGACACTAAAGAAACACTGAAACCAATATTTGAAAGTCTAAAGTAGTAGGAGCTCATCATAGCTTGCACTTATCTGTCTAATAATTTTGTCTTCCTACTGAAGAAACTCACCTGGAGAGGATATTGATGTATTAAGCACCCCAAGGACATAATAAAATAGTTATTCTACACTTGTGGTTTTGAACAAGAGTACTATTTTATCTTATGTGTTACGTTATAGTTGTAAATCTATGTTCTACCTTCTTTAGTGTCCTTCAGATAAACATTCAATTTTTTTTTGCCTTTTACTGGGAATGTCAACAATGTACACAAAAGTAAGTAACATAGAGGTTAAAGTAAAATTCATGACTGTTTAGATAGAAAACCATGAGAAAAATCCTTGCTCTTATGACAGTACAAGAGGCCAAATATTTTGAATGGTCTAAAGCTAGTTTTGACTCCAATGTCAGAAAGAAATACCAGAAAAAAAACTTCTTTGCAAATTGCATGCCAATAATCTCTGGCACTTTCAAGAGTTTGTTGGCACCAGAGAATCTTGAATAGAAACTTTCATAACATTTTAATGAAAGCATTGACTGGCTATCACAAGGACAAATTGGCTACAGTAGTCAACTGGCATTGCTGAAAGTCTGAGCCAAATTGTTGATGTTGCCACTGAGGAAAATCTCACCCATCACCAGCAGCATAGTCCTGGTAAAATTATAAAGAAGAAAAATGAAAAATAGCTCAAATATAGAAAAATGTCTCGGGGCATCTCCAAGTAAGTTTTGTGCTACTACCCTCCACCATTGATTCTGAATATGTGTGCCAGTGTTTTCTAATTCTAGTGATGGATTGAAGCTTTTCTTTGAATGAGCTATGAATCTGATACTAGCAAAAATATCACTTGATTTTGTTTTCCCAGTCTGAGAATTCCAACCTATCTCTGCAGTAACAGAAACACCCATTTTACTGGGACCGTCACTAATGAGATTTTCAACACTTTGCTGCTTATTCAGAAACTTTACTGCCCATATTATCCCAATCTTCAGGAATGATGGAAGGAACAATGAATTCTTAAACTAAAACATCAACAAAGCTTTCAGACATTATAGGAATCCAGAGTGTACTGGCATTGCTTTAATGACAAAGAAATTACCTATTTTTAGGATCTTACTGGTTCTTCCATTCTGAATTGGTATAAAACTGTCTCTTACACCTAGAAATTTACTCTGACTCGATATTCTGGCCAAATTCAAGCAGACATCCCCTAATACTGCAAGGAACTCATAAAATGCACCTAGTCGTCATCAATAAATACAGTATTCCTTCAATATCCTCCTAATTAATGCTTACATGGTCTGAAATGTTGAGATTTTGTCTTCTGGAAGAGGTATCAGATAGTGTTATTGAACTCTAACGAAAACATCTCATCAAGTACTGTAACTAGTGAGCATAACTCTAAAAGCACACTTGTTTCTTGGATATACTTTACTAGGAGAAGATAATTCATCCTCAAATCATTAGAAAACTGTTCCAACTAGAGACCTCAAGATGAGGATTTTAAAGAATCTTCTACAAGTGGACAAAGGAGACAGCTTCAACCCACAATCTTTATATCAAGTTGACAACTGCAAGAAGTTGTTGATCCAAGGCATACAGAACAATATTCAAATAATCTAAACGTAGCTTGTCATATACTTTATATGCTATTATTCTTTATCTTTATAGCTATTTTCTTTTTTTTTCTACACTTAAAATTCAGGATTGGACCTATACATCATATCTAGAAAAAGAACTTTGCAGCAGCTAGCCTTTGTAACAGAACTTTCAGAAAAATAGACCTGGAAAAATAAAAGGAAATAGGTAATGTAAGAGAGCTATACTACATTTTCAACTTCATTTATTGACTTAGATGTACCCCAAGTTTTTTCTCTTTTTTGTAGTGAGCAAGTGTCTCCTTTGTCTTTAAATGTTTATTTTTTAAATAGACAAATACAAATTATATATACTTACGATGTACAACATAATTTTCTGATACGTATTCACACACACACATTGTGGAATGACTAAATCAAACTAATTAACATATCCATTACCTCACATACCACATTTTTGTGGTGAGAACATTTAAAATCTACTCTCCTTGCAATTTTCAAGTATATAATACAGTAATGTTCCTTATCTGCAGTTTCTCTTTCCATGATTTTGGTTACCTGCAGTAAACTGTCGTTGAAAAAATTAAATAGAAAACTCAAGAACTAAACAATTAATAAAAAGTTTTCTGAGTAGCGTGATGAAATCTCGTGCTGTCTCTCCTGGGACAGGGATTATCCCTTTGTCCAGTGTATCCATGCTGTATGTGGTACTCGTGTGTTAAGCCCTTGGTAGCCATCTTGCTTGTCAGATCAACTGTGGCTGTACCACAGTGCTTGTGTTCAAGTAATCCTTATTTTACTTAATGATGTCCTCAAAGCATCAGATATGCGAAAGAGAAACTGTTAGGTGCCTCCTTTAAGTGACAAGGTAAAAGTTCTCTACTTAATAAGGAAAGATGTGGCCTTGGGAGGTAATTAGGTTTGAGTGAGTTTCTGAAGGTGAGGCATCCATGATGGTATTAGTGTCATTGTAAGACGAAGAGCCCAGAATCCACTTTGTTTCTGCCATGTGAAGACACAATGAGAAGGCAGTCATTTGAAAGCCAGGATGAGGGCCCTTACTAGCACCCAACCATGCTGACACTCTGATCTCAGACATCCACTCTCGAAAACTGTGAGAGCAAATAGATATTTACTCTTTAAGCTTCCCAGTCTATGGCATTTTGTTATTGCAGCCTGAGATGACTAAGACATATTCGTTTTCCCCTATTTTTGTTGTATTATGCATATTTATGTATTAATATTACAAACCTACAAACCCAATGATACATTGTTATAATTATTAATTTACTCATCTGCTGTCATTTCCTTAGCTCAATGTAGGTTTGTTCTCACCCACCTCTTTTGTGCTGTCATTAGCAAATATATTACCAGTTTATTACATTTCTGTGTTACAGACCCAACAATACATTGTAACATATTATTTTATACAATTGCTTTGTAAATCAAGAGAAAAAGAAAAATATAGATTTATACTGCTTTGTGGAATTATATAACTTTACTGAAGCTCGTATTTTTCTATATGTGCTCAATTATCTAGGGTTATTTGCTGTCAGCCTGAAGAACTTCCTTTAGAGTTTTTTGTAAGGTGGGTCTGCTACCAACACATTCTCTCAGTTTTTGTTAATCTTGGAATGTTCTTACTTTACTTTAATTTTGGAAAGATAGATTTGCTTGATGTAAGGTTTGTGGCTGACAGGTTTTTGCTTTTTTTTTTTTTTTTAACTGAGCACTTTAAACACGACATCCTATTGCCTTCCGGCCTACATTGTTTTTGCTGAGAAATCAAGTATTAAATCCTACTGAGGTCCCCCTGAAAGTGAGGACTTTTGTTTTGTTGTAATTTTCTCTTGCTGCTTTCAAAAATTTCTCCTTGAGTTTAAGCATTTTTACTACGACGTGTCTGATGTAGGGTAGGTATCACTTCATTTATTTTACTGGGAATTCCTTTAACTTCTTGGATATATAGGATAGTGTTTTCTAATAAGTTTGAGAATTTTTCAGTCATTATTTGATACTTCCATGACATGGATGTTGATGCGCTTAATGGTGTCCCAGATTTCCCTGAGGCTCCTTATTTCTCTTTTTTTGTTTTTTAGCTTGCATAATCTGAATCAATCTTCAAGTTTGTTCATTCTTTCTTCTGCCAATTCAAATCTACTGTTGGATCCATCTAGTATAATTTTCATTTCAGTTCTTGTGTTTATCAGTTCCAGAATTTCCATTTTGTCCTTTTAATAATTTTTATCTCTTTATTGATACTTTGTCTTGTGTTGGACATTGTCATCATGACTTCCTATACTTTTTAAACAATAGTTTCCTTTCAATCTGTGAACATACTTAACATGGCTACCATGAAGTCTTTCCTGTTAAATTCAATATCTGGTTGCTCTCAGTTTCTTTTGCCTGCTTTTTCTTTTTCCATTTTGTATGTTATACTTTCCTGTTTCTTTGCATTCCTCATTATTTTGTTGTTGTTGGAAACTAGACCTCTTGGAAAATATATTACAGCAACTTTGCATACGAATCTCCTCCCTTTCAGGGCTGGAATATTTTAGTGATGTCTATTTTCTCCTACCCCACACTGTTAAACCTCTGATGTTAATCTTCAATGGGACACAGCTTTTGGTATGTCCACAGTCACCTGGAGACAATAGTGGGTTTGGTACGGTTCTCTTCATCTCTTTCCCTGACCATAGCAAACCGTTATGCTCTGTTAGTTGGAGGCTGATTGCTCCATTATTTTCAAATATGTCCTGGGTTATAAATTGATCTATAGGCTAATCCAGTAAGATCTGGGCTTCTTTGAAGGAGGTCCTTAAGATCAGTGCTGTATATATTTTTTTCTCTAAGTTTTCTCTTTCTCAAGTTCTCTCCTACAAAGTAACTGGCTTATCGTTCAGCCTGTGTCTTGAATCTATTTCCTCCCAGTTGCTTTTCACTGTGACCTCCACTATTTTTGAGAACACCTATAGGTTAGAATGTCCTCATGCTCTATTGCAAGTGAAGTCAATTTCTTTGGGAAGAGACTAGGAGCTATTAATTTTATGGCCTGCTTTTCCCTCTGGTAAAATATTGAGTTAGGCCTCTGTGGTTGGGTTTGAGATGATGGGGTATTTTCTCTCAGTGATGCTCCTACTTTTGAACCTGAGTGCCCAGTGGAAGTGGAGACTGTAGCATGAGGTCTTCCTAAGTTGGTTTTCTTGGTGTGGAAACTTATGATCCAGGGTAAGGCAACTGGGGCCCCAGTATTTTTAAAGGTGCTGTGCCTGAGTTGGAGTCTGTTTTCCATGAGTGAGGGTGGGGTGAAGAAGGAGCCTTGCGTCTCAACCGCTCTCACCTGAAACAACCTCAGCAACAGGAGACAATTGGCAGTAGGAGGAGAAACATGGATGTTGCATTCTGCCCTAGAAGAAAGCTCTCCATCTGGAAGCTGTGGCGGAAGATGCCATCTGTTCTTGACTAACAAAGTCTAGATTGAGTTTTCTTATCTTTGAGCTGGAAGGGGCAATGGAGAGTAGACTTTGCTTAAATACTACACACTCCTGCTTTTCATTCAGAATATTCATAGATTTAATTGAATGGATATTTCTTCATTTGCCGTATTCCTTTAGGATCATTTCCAGGGGTTATAAAAAGTTTTTTTTTTTTTTTTTTAATAGTTTTTACCAGTTTCAATGGGGAATAATTTTTCCAACAGTCATGCTGGAAGTCCTCTTATAATTACATTTTGCTTATCTGGATAATTTTTTCTGTCTTAAAGTCAGCTAATATTTTCTGTCTTAAAGTCAGCTGATTGCCACCTTATATCCATCTTTCACCTTGAATTCCCCTTTGCCATTTAATCTAATATATACATAAGCTATGGAGGCTTCAAAATGGGCTTCTTTGGGGAAACACCATTTTGCCTAACACAGTGAACCCAATATATCAGACAGTAATTTTGATCTGCATTGATCATATTCTTGTGCTTTGATTTGGTTTGAGTTTGTTCCCACCAAACCTCATGTTGAAATCTGATCCTTGATGTGGCAGTCTTGGGAAGTGGAGTCTAGTGAGAATTGTCTGAATTATTTGAGTAAATCCCTCCTGATGACTTAGTGCCTTTCTCATGGTGGTGAATGAGTTCTCACTCTGGCAAGACTGAATCAGTTCTCATGGAACTTAATGAATTCCCTTGAGAATGAGTTGCTATCAAACCAGGATGTCTCATAGGTTTTTCCTCTTCACACATAACTGCTTCCATTTTGACCTTCTCCATCATGTTATGATGCAGCACAGAAGACCTTGCCAGAAACCAGGGCCATGTCCTTGAACTGTCCAGCCTGCAGAACCATGAGCTAAATAAACCACTTTTCTTTATAAATTACCTATATCAGGTATTCCGTTGTAGCAACACAAAATAGACTAAGGTAGTTCATAAGATAATGGTAAAGCATGACCAAAAGTGTCAGTGAGCATTAATATAAACAATGTTTTTTCTCTCTGTCTTAAGTCATGCTAGGTTCAGGCATACTTTTCTCCCCTTGTGTTAAGCAATATATGTGATGAACATATTTACATGTTCCTATGTCAAACAATACTGAAATCAAGCAAAAATGTCTTAACTACTTATTGCAAGAAATATTTAAATTTTTAAGACAAGACTGTAAGCCAACTTTAACAGCTAATCAAGACTGACAGCCTGCTTATAAAATCCCCCTTTAAGGCTCATTCCTTACTGTGATCACTAATCTAGATCTAGTAATTCAAGAACTATACCTAATTTCAACCAGTTTCCTCCTTTGAAACATTCATCTTAAAATCACTCTGCTCAGGTTATAAAACCCTAAACATTTCCTTCCCAAAGGTTGGGACATTACTGTTTTTTTGTTTTGTTTTGTTTTTTGTTTTTTAATCAAAAAGGTGTGTGTGTTTGTGTGTGTGTCCCTTACTGTGAGAAGTCAGAACAACTAAGCTCTGCTTGATCATCTAAGTTTTTTGATGATGGTTTGTGAAACTGACAGTTGAAAATTGAGTCGATTACATGAGTATAGACAAGATATTGACTGTGAAATGTACTAAAAGTTAGGAACAAATGAACCATATTATGAAAATGTAGACTGCTTATTTTTGAATATTTGTGTGAACTCTTTTCAATAATGAATTTGGAAGCAGAGAAATAATTCTGCAATTGTTCAACTACAAAACATCCTAAATAAGGAAATAGGGCTTGAGAATAATACATAGAAACTTTCAGATTATTGTTGCTTTGTTACTCTGTAATTTTCTATGCTCTAGCTATTGGGAAAAGAAATACTTATGATTTGTTTCCTTCCTTTGTTTACTTATTTTCTTTCTATTCTGTCTGTCTCTCAACAGTGAGCTAAAGGGAGTTAAATATATGTATTTTCTTTTTTATTTTGCCATCATGAAGGAGATGTTAAATAGTTCTGAATTTTTTGCAAAGGGTTTCTACTAATTATTTAAATGTAATATCCTCTGAAGTAATGCTACATTGTTACTGATATTTGTGACAACTGTATGTACAGAATAGAAAATCTTAGACTTATCAAACAGAAAGAGGTCTGGAGCTCAGTAGTCCAGTAGTTTCCAACGCTGGATACAGGTTGGCGTCACCTGTTGAGGCCATATCTCTGACTGTTCAGACTTGGTTTCTCCACAGGTGATTCTGATACATAGTGTGAGTTGATAGTAGTGATATAATCCATCTCCCAAATAACAGACTTTGGGAGAAAGAGGTTGCCAGAAGTTGGAAATTTTCATTGAAGGCTATCAAACTAACAAGTGGTAGATGTGACATCATAACCCATGATTTTTGTTCTCAAAGTTAGAATCCTAAATAAATAAATGATAAAATAAGACTGAAGTTGTAATGCATGCCTTGAGACATTTTATGTTACTAGCTAATCTTCTAGGTAATGATTGCAGGACCATGGCTGAGTTGTTAAATTCAAAATATTCTGGTTCTTATACATTATGATTCAGGAAACTGTAGCCTGTAAGCCAGATCAAGCCTGCCACATGTTTTGGTGTGGTCTGGGACCAAAGACTTGTTGTTACATTTTTAATATTTTGAAAAGATTTAAAGGAAAATAATGCATGTGACACATGAAAATTATGTGTAATTCAAATTTTACTGTTCATAAATGAAGTTTTATTAAAATACAGCCATAATTTTTTATTTATATATTGTCTGTGATCACTTTTACGTTGTAGTAGCAGAGTTGAGTAGCTGTCACAGAGATCATATGACCCACAAAGCTGAACATATTATATTATCTGGTCTGTTATGAATGAATTTTGCCTACCCTTGCTTTCAACGAAGAGTTAAAAATTCTGGATCTGTGCAAATCAGTGGGTGTGTCTAATGATGCAAGATATGGAGTGGTTCAATGCATTCCTGGGCATGCTCTTCTATATATTTCTTCAATACCACTCATTATTCTATTTGACTATTGTTCTCGGGTTATATTAAAGATTAATGATGCACTCAGCTTAAATCAAGGTTCACAGAGATGTGAGCACATAACAGAGTAGAAGGCATAATAGTTACAGGTTTAACTTTTCTTCCTCTACAGAAATTCTGAGGATTTAAAGTGTAAGGAATTTAAGTAATTGTAGCAGATCGCTTCCAAAGGATGCATAGCTCTGCCATATTCTTGTCATAAAGTTGACAGTACACCTATGCTATCCTACTTGGAAAAATATGGTGAGATGATGTGCAATGTCAGTCATTATGCACTTCAAAATAATTAGGTTTAATTGAGCAGTGAGTATACATAATACTTGCATAACTCTCTAGCTGAGAAAAAGAACTTCGAAACTCTGTGCCTAATGAGATATTAGTGATTGTCACAAAGTCACTAATATTTGTGGATCTGTGTCCTCACAGCAAGATATTATTTGGTAATAGATATAAATCTCTGACAGGCTCTCAGTACGGAAGTAGCTACTAAATAACAATTGCTGTGGTTAATGTGCCATGGGATGCTGAGATAACATTCCTATTGATTATATAAATATAAGTCAACCTGTAACCCATTGGAATGAAAACAATCATGGCAACAACAGTAATAACAAGGGTGGTAGTAGCAGCAGCAGGAAACATGGCTTTAGAACTTTCTATGTTCCTAGAATGGTTTTAGATATTTTAGAATGGTTTTAGATATTTTACAAGTTTTAACTCACTTAAATCCTCACAGCAACCTTACAAGGTAGATAACTATGACACTGTACTCAGTATATTATACATTGCACTGTACAGATGAGGAAAAAAAGCACTGAGGACGTCAGAAACTTGGTAAGGTCATATAGTTAGGAAATGAAAAAAAAAAAAAAAAAAAAGGAAACCAGCCAATCTGGCTGCAGTCTTTGTTCTTAAATAGTATCTTTTTTCCTGCTATAGTTTATATTAAATATGTCATGTAAGTAAAGAAACAGACTGTCCACCAAATCATGTTTCAGAAAAAATATTAAGATTCTAAAGGATGGGACTATTTCTCAGGATATGGACTGTGTTGCAATCATACTTTTTAATCTCCTGATTCTAGTATAGTATATAGTATAATACGTAGTTGATGCTCCATAAAAGTTTGCTGAATGAATGAACTGATTTGTGGGAAATACACCTCATGCTGATTAGGAAGAAGTGAACTTTTCCCCAGTTGTTGCCTTTCATAAGGCTTGCCCCCAGTAAGTCTGGGAATTGTAGAGTATTAATAGCTCTTTAATCTAGCGCTGACAACTATCTTTAGATGTAGGTGCCATTTTCTCATTAGGACTTCCCTTATTCCTAAGGAACTATTTCTTTATGTCTCTTGAGGAATATGTCTAAGGATTTTTATTCTTTTTGGATAACCATTGGTGTTCATTCTTTGCTGTGATGGGGTAGAAACATACCACTATTTTGTCTTCACTGGGTCCACTCAGTTTGGGGACTGAAGGCTTTCAACAGGCAGGGAGTCATTACAAACTTACACATTTCTTCAAGAAATCCTCATTTCACTGAAGAGATCATTAGGCAGTCAATTAGTTCTCATGAGTGAGAGCAATCTGGAATTTGTCTCAGAGTCTAGAACCCCATATTTAATTTGTGTGAGGTGATCACAGGAATTCACATTCCCACTGGCCTTTCTTGCCTTATAACCTGAATCATGCGTGTTCTCCTATGCAAATCACCACATGGGTTCTTTTGTTAACAGCTTTAATGAGGTGTAATTGATATACAAATAACTATACATATTTAATCTGGACAATTTGGTGAGTTTCAGTATATGCAAACACCTGTGATAGCATCAATACAATTGAGGTTACAGATGTAACTGTCACCTCCCAAAGCTTTCCTGTGCCCCTGTGTTTTTGTTTTTGTGGTGAGAACACTTAACACGAGATCAGCCTTCTCAACAACTTTTGATGGGCCCAACACTGTATTGTTAACCGTAGGCACTACGCTGCAGAACACATCTTTAGAGCTTACTTATGGGCATTTCCATTCTCAGCAAAGATTGCTTTTGTCTGGAGGTCCAAAATCCTTAATTAGGTCTGTAATAATCTCTTTGCTCTGGTCATGTCCAGTTGTTGCAGCACCATTTGTTGAAAAGATGATCCTTTCTCAATGGAATTGCCTTTGTTCCTTTCTCAAAGATAAGTTAATAGTATCTGTTTGGGTCTGTTTCTGAGCTCTCTATTATTTTCCATTGACCTGTTCTTCCATTCGTCTGGCCTTTTGCCTGTATCACACTGTCTTGACTAATGGATATTTAAAGGAACTTATAAACTCCAGTAGTTTAGTATTATAACATTTTTCTTTTTCTTCAGTATTGTGTTGGCTATTCTGTATCTTTTGTCTTTTCGTATAAACTTTAGAGTCATTTGCTGATGTCCACAAAATGACTTTCTAGAATTTTGGGTTGCAACTATTTGTATCTAGATCAAATCGTAAACAACTAGCTTCTTAACTACATTAGGCCTTCCTATTCATAAACATGGAACGTCTGTTTATTTATTTATTTAGATATCTTTGTTGTTGTATCTGAGATTTGCAGTTTTACTCATATAGATCTTGTATATATTTGTATATTTGTACCAAAATACTTCTAAGTCCAAATTATATTTGTTTATTATAGGCTATACATAAAAATAATTTGACTTTTGTGTATTTACAAGGTTGTACTATACAATCTTGCAATAATTGCTTTGTAGTCCCAAGAATAATTTTGTCAGTTCTTTGGGATATTTTACACAGACAACCATGTCGTCTACAAACAAACACAGTCTTATTTCTTCTTTCCCAATCTCTATATATTTTATTACCCTTCCACTTTTAATTGCACTTTCTAGGACTTCCATCTTAGTATTGAATAGGAGTGATGAGAGAAACATCCTTGCCTTATTCCCAACCACAGAAAGAAACTGTCCAGTTTCTACCACTGAGTATGCTGTTAGCTATAGGTTTTTGTAGATTTTATTTTGCCAACTTGAGGAAGTTCTAGTCTTAGTTTTCTGAGATCTCTTATCACAAGTGGCTACTGGATTTTGTCAAATGCATTTTCTACACCTACTGATATGCTTATGTGATATTTCTTCTTTCACCTGTTAATATGGTGCATTATATATTAACTGACTGCTGAAGGTTGAACCAGACCCGCAAATCTACAACGAATCCCACTTGGCCCTGGTGTATACATTTCTATATAGTGTTAGATTTTATTTGCTCATACTTGGCTGAGAAATTTTTCATTTATGTTCATTAGAGATATTGGTCCCTAGTTTTCCTTTCTTGTAATGTCTTTATCTGATTTTGAGATTAAGATAATGCTGCCTCATAGCATATATTAGTAAGTGTCCTTTCCAATTTTATTTTTTGGAGATTGTGGAGGTTTGCTGTCACTTCTTTCTTAAATGTTTGGTAAGATCCACCAATGAAACCGTAAGTCTTAGTGTTTTATTTTTTGGAAGGTTATTAATTATTGGTTCAATTTGTAAAATAGATATAGAGCCATTCTAATTATATATTCTTGTGTCAGTTTTGATAAATTGTGTTTTTCAGTTAATTGGTACATTTCATCAAAGTTATCGTGTTTGTGGTCATAGAATTGTTCATAATTTCTGCATCTATGAGACAGTAGTGATGACTCTTCTTTTATTCCTGATATTAGTGATTTGTGTCTTATTTGCTTGTTTATTTTTTGGTTAGGCTAGCTAACCAGTTTATCCATTTCATTGATATTACCAAATAACTACTAATAAATATTATAACTGCTGAATCAACAAGACTTAGTTTCAAATTCTGATACCTCCCTTTTTGCTATATGAACTTCCAATTAATCTTTAGAGTTTTAAGTTTCCTCATTTGTAAGTCAAAGATTATGATCTGAGTTGTTTTGATAATTAGAAATAATGTGTGCAAAAAGGCATTGTATTAGTCCATTCTTGCAGTGCTATAAAATACCGTTTGACCTGACAATCCCATCACTGGGTATATACCCAAAGGAAAATAAATCATTCTGTTATAAAGATACATGCACATATATGTTGACTGCAGCACTATGCACAAGAGCAAAGACATGAAATCAATCCAAATGTCCATCAATGATAAACCAGATAAAGAAAATGTGGTACATACACACCATGGAATACTATGCAGCCATGAAAATGAATGAGATCATGTCCTTTATGGGGACATGGATGGAGATGGATGCTATCATCCTCAGCACAGTAATGCAGAAAACCGAACATTGCATGTTCTCACTTATAAGTGGGAGTCGAACAATGGGAACACCTGAACACAGGAAGGAGAACACCACACTGGGGACTGCTGGGGGAGGGCGAGGAGTGAGACAGCACCAGGAAAAACAGCAAATGCGTGCCTAGCTTAATACTAAGGTGATGGGTAGATTGGTGCAGCAAGCCACTGTGCACATGTTTACCTATGTAACAAACCTGCATATCCTGCACATGTACCCCGGGACCTAAAATAAAATTAAATTTTAAAAAAGAATTACCTGAGATTGGGTAATTTATAAAGAAAAGAGGTTTAATTGGTTCATGGTTCTGCAGGTTGTCCAGAAAGCATAGTGGCTTCTGTTTCTGAGGAGGGCCTCACACAATCATGGCATAAGGAGAAAGGAAAGCAGGCACATCTTACATGGCCAGAACAGAAGCAAAGGAGAGAGAAGGAGGCGCTACACACATTTCAAAAACCAGGTCTTGTGATAACTCAGTCATTCACTGTCATGAGAATAGCATCAAGGAGATGGTGCTAAACCATTCATGAAGGACCACCTGCATGATCCATTCACCTCCCACCAGGCCCCACCTCCAATATTGGAGATTACAATTCAACATGAGATTTGGGCAGAGATGGGGATCCAAACCATATCAGTCAATATCACAGTGTCTGTTAGGTTGTTAGAAATAAAGAGAAGACTAGTAGTAATACATTATTGTGGATATATTTTTATTAGTATGTCATCAAAGAATTATCCTCCATGACTATTAATTGTAAAAAAAAAAAATGCAAATGAACAAATTTCACCTTAAAATTGAATGTGCTTATTTTAATTTTAATGGATCTACCATGCCTTATGCACAATTTCTTTCTCTTGTCAATTCAGTAGAATATAATTTCATGACATCAGAGTAATGATGAAATTGTTTTATTGCCAAAAGGATTTTTTTTCTGTGAAAATATGTGGGGAATGAGTTTTACATTATTATAATAAGTCAGCAATGTTTTACTCTTGGCCTAGTTGGAAAAACATAGTAGTAGACATGAAATAAGAGAGAAGCATTGAGCCTAAAATGCATTTGGTTTATGAAAAAGAGAAAATATTTTATTTTCCTGAATGTTGAAAACATTAAATGTATAACTCCTATTTATTTTTGTGCTTTAAAAAAGTAAAGTACAAAATTGTTTGTTTTTTTTCTTCCCAAGCTGATAACACTGCTATGCAAAAATAACCATCTCATGGTCTGAAAGGCTTCTAAAGTACCATCTTCAAACTGTTCTGTTAAATAGGGGGTGAAAGTCCAGGGCTACACATTTGTCAAGTAAATTGGCAGAGCTATTGCAGCAAGGGGATTTGACAGAACCACACATGTGGGTCTTTGCTGATTCAAGTGGCATTTATTGAGTTCAAGTTATTTTTGTTGCTGTTGTTGTTTTTTGTACCATTTCACAGATTCAGTAAGATTTTAAATTAATATCTAAAACCTGCAGAGATAATTTTGAACCTTTCAAAGTTTTAGAAAAATAAAACATGTCATAAGCACATTTTTTCTTCTCTCTTTCTCAAGACCAATGTCAGCATTGTAAACTGTATCTGTTTAATAAGTTGTGCAAAAAAGGCTCTATGAGTTGCTGTTTCACCTTTATTTTTATTGTTCTCCACCACTGCTCCCAGAACTCATCTTCACCTTCTCTCTTGGTTCAATTTTTATTTTTCAGTTTTCACAGAAGCAAGTCTTCAAGTTAGATTGAGTCATAGAAATAAATGAATGAGACCTATGATTAAACAGGGAAGCTAGTCTTCATTTTAGTATTATAGCTTGTGTGTAGTGGTTTGAATGTCTTTTTCTCCCTTCGCTGAATAATTAGAGTTTCTCTGTACTAAGGAAAAAAAATACCAACGTCTCATCCAATCTGCAAGAATTCTTGAAATTACATCTATCAGTTGATCATGTAGTAACTTCAAGAATGTTAGAATCATGTTCTGAGCAGCCACTTACTCATAAAGAGACAGAGGGTAGTGCTAACATTTTACAAGGAGCCGAATCTGCCGCCCTCCAATTTATTTCTGGATTTTTGTTCAACCCTTTGGGTTAAAACCAAACTAACATCTTGTTCATTATTTATTAATGTAAGAAGTATTTGTTAACCATTACCAGGTACTGATTTGAGCACTGATGATTAGCAGTGAGCAAATTAGATATAAATTCCTGCTTTTATGAGCCCCACATTTAGGTAGGTTTGAGGTAATAAAAATGAAAAATAAGAAAAATACATGCTCTATTAGGTAGAAGTAAGTGCTAAATGATGCAATACAAGCAGAGAGGGAGCTAGGAAGTGTGAGCATGCGTGTGTGTGAGAGAGAATTAGCAAGTTATGTAGGGCAACTTTGGAAGCCCTCAGTGAATAAAAGACTTCAGTGGCTATGATAAGGTAAGCCATAAGCATATTTGGGGAAAGATTTTCAAGCAGAAAGAACGGCAAAGGCAAGAGACTTCAAAGTAGGCAATTTCATTTCATTTCCTGCATGACAGTCCCTGAACTATTTCACAGTCACTATTATATCATTCAGTATTTCCTTTTTTGTTATTGAAGAGCCCAAGTGCCTTTCTTTACTTCATGGATAAAACAATTATGCAAACTTTAATGACATAGTTGCCTTTCTTCTGGGAACAGCCAGTGCTTTGAGTTCACCCTCTTTTTCACATTTGGATGGGATAATACTAAATATTTTATTTTACCTGTTCAGTAGTGACTAAGGGGAATGAATAGATTATTTATGTTTTTGCAGCTTTAAAAATAAGTACAGTTCTGACATGAGTAAACACTTTGCTGAGGCAGAGTGCGGTGGCACACGCCTGTAATCCCAGCATTTTGGGAGGCCAAGGCAGGTGGATCACTTGAGGTCAGGAGTTTGAAACCATCCTGGCCAACATGGGGAAACCCCGTCTCTTCTAAAAATACAAAAATTAGCTGGGCGCGGTGGCACGTGCTTGTAATCCCAGCTACTCTGGAGGCTGAGGCAGGAGAATCGCTTGACCCCGGGAGATGGAGGTTGCAGTGAGCGGGGATCATGCCACAGCACTCCAGCCTGGATGACAGAGTGAGACTCCATCTCAAAAAAAAAAAAAAAAAAAAAAAAAAATTGTTGACTCTTCATTTCTCTTTCATATCTGTTTTATTCATTTTCTCTCTCTTGTTCTCTTTCCTGTCCTACCTTTCCATCCCCTAAAGAGCCACTAGATTACAGATTCCTCCTAAAAATTTAATTATTCTATTTTTATCCGAGTAGGGCTGAGGAGGCAAGAATGGAGTGTTGGTCATCTGACAAGATACACTTCCTTCATTTAACCTCTGTCCTTCAATGTCTACCTTATTTTCTAACTACCAGCAGAATGGGGAAGGCTGAATAACTGCTAAATTTTAACAAACCTCTGTGAAGTGTCATGTCATTTTTCTCTAAAAGTCAAAGTGATAAAATCACTGAGGCATAGGAAAATGACATTAGAGACTTCACCTCCTTTAACTGTATAAATCACTCTCTGGGTTTTAGGTGCTCATTATAAATCTCATCAGTCAGTAATACCTGTTATGTATGTAACAGTGAATATATAATTTATCATTCAAATTTGGCTTTTTTTGTGAGTGACCATGGGCACTATGCAAAGGAAAACTGAAATTTGTTTATCCTACTTAACAATGATATTTAATAGAGGTAGTCACATAGTCACTAACAGATAAGCTTCTAGAATCACAGGGAATTGGGTTTGTATTTCAGTGTTCAGGAGATAGCTGTTTGATCTTGGGGATATCATCGAATTTCTCTACTTTATTCCCCAAATCTGTATAGTGTAGCTATCACTGGTTTTAATCTCATAGGATTATAATGAGGATTCATTGAGGTCAAATGTATAAGCTGGTTTCCTTAGATATTATGTATGCACTGCACTCAAATGTTATGAAAATAGAGGCATAAGATTAAGTGAGCCTCTTTATATTTAAAATAACAAAGGAATGTATTAAAATGAATGTAAAAATGACAAAGTAAAATATAAAATGTGTTCACAAATATGGTAGTAAAAATTGGTTCTAATTTCTTTTTTTTTTTTTTTGAGATGGAGTTTCACTCTTGTTGCCCAGGTTGGAGTGCAATGGCATGGTCTTGGCTCACCACAACCTCCGCCTCCTGGGTTCAAGCAATTCCCCTGCCTTGTTCAAGCAATTAGCCTCCAGAGAAGCTGGGATTACAGGCATGAGCCACCATGCCTGGCTAATTTTATATTTTTAGTAGAGACAGGGCTTCTCCATGTTGGTCAGGCTGGTCTGGAACTTCCGACCTCAGCTGATCTGCCCACCTGAGCCTCCCAAATTGCTGGGATTACAGGCGTGAGCCACCGCGCCCGGCCTTCTAATTTTGTTATGTATAAGTAAATGACTAGATAGCAGAATTAGAGATAGTAAGATCTTACTATATGATAGAAATGGCTTTTAGTGCTTTTTCTATATTAACTAATTTAATCCCTTCAACAACTCTATGAAGAGTGATTCTTGGGGGAAAATTGAGACACAAAGGTATTAAGAAGCCTTTTCTTTTTTTTTTCTTTTGTAAGACAGGGTCTCACTCTGTTGCCCAGGGTGGAGTGCAGAGGCATGATCTTGGCTCACTGCAACCTCCACCTCCCAGGTAAAAGTGATTCTCCTGCCTCAGCCTCCCCAGCAGCTAGGACTACAGGTGCATACTACCACACCCAGCTGATTTTTGTGTTTTTTAGTAATGATGGTGTTTTACCATGTTGGCCAGGCTAGTCTTGAACTCTGACCTCAGTTGATCCACCCACCTCGGCCTCCCAAAGTGCTGAGATTATAGATAGGCATGAGCCTGGCCAAGAAGGCTTTTCAAGGTCACCTAATAGGTAATTGTCTAAAGCAGAGACTTAAACCCAGGCAATTTGGTATCTTAAGCTTTAGGATATTCAGACTCTCGGTATGAACAGAAAGGAAACAACTATATAACAAATTTAGAATTAGAGAAATAAATATTTTAATAGGTTTTTGAAATATCTGACTTCTGCTTACAGTGAAGAAAACCAGATTTATTTTCCAACCTTAACATACTAGAAAACCAAACAAAATATATAAAACAACTGTTTTTGTTGTTTTGCTTTCATTTTTGTTTTTATATTGAACAGAAACATGTAGTACAAGAAAGTGATTCCTGAATAAGAGAAAACAAACGAAGTAAGCCCCATCATTGCCTCAGCTTATTGCTTTAATAGAGTTCCCAGGCTTAAACACAAAACACAGAGAATTGAACAGAGATTAGTGGTCCTGCTGAGTTGAGGAGACATTTGGAGTTTAGAAGACCAAGGTAGTTAAAATTTATAAGAAAAAATTTGGAGAGTAGAGAGATTGACAGAGGGTGAGCCTGGATATTTGCAATCAGAAAAACCTCTTCTTTTTGTCTAACTAGTGAAATTTGCCTGCATGAGACAGCATTGTTTTAGGTGAAGAAAATAAGTATTGAAGAGAAATAATGCTCGTAACTCCTCAGAGGAGTTCTCTACTAAGTTATTTTTTTGATCATCCTAACAATTCTAACTTAGAAGCTATTCAACTTTTGGGAATGCTAATTAGACATGCTGGGCTAAGTTGAACAAAATTCCAACATGAGCTTTTAATGAAAGGCTAAATTTTCTAATACATACTTATTATGTTTCAGATAGAATGGAAATGGGTAAAATATTTTCTATGAAATCCTATTCTTATATATTTTTTTCATATCATGTTTCTCTGTTCAGTATCTTTCATTCACTACAGTTTTCATATTTGACCATATTTTCCCCAACATTTGTTTGTTAAATGGGTAAGAGGAAAAACTAGCCTAGTTTCATTCTAAATTCATTGCTCCTGCACTACTTATACACACAATGAACAGCTAGTAAACTCTAGAGCTAAAGTATTAAAAGATAGTTACACTGCGTAAGGTGCAAGAATCCAGTAACTGGTGCCCTAAACATGAATGGAATATTAGAGAACTAATGAAGAAAAACTTAAAAGTCTACTTTTCTCCATCAAAGATACTGATGTCAATTTCACCATGCTTTGAAATTTTCATGTTTGTTGTTCTTCTGATGTTTATATCTTCTTACTCTGTCCTTGCCTGGATCTCACTAGTCCTTTTCTAATACTTCACACTAGATTGTAAACTTCCTGAAGACAGCTAGTGTATCTTATTCATTGCTTTCAGAGAAAATCTTAATAAAATAATATTTTTAATTGATGGTGACAACCAGTGTCTCTAACAAAACTATATAAGAAATGTGATTTGTTCAATGGCTATAGCTTTTGTATCAAAGTTTAAATTGTATTCTAAGAAAGTAACTATAATAGTCAGATCTAGACTTCTGTATGTGTTCACTAATATGGCACATTTGGTCAATAAAATATTGATTGTAGTACTGATTTGAACATTTTGAGAAAGATGACTTAATAAATTAACATTCATTTGAAATGACCATTACTAGGTGTCAATTAAATAATTGCGATGTATTTACAGATACAATTAGGAAATATCTTGATAAATGAGCAGGTCTTATTTCTGTTAGAAAAGCCACAGATTATAATCCAGTCTGTGAAAGATAATCTAGCAAAAAACGAAACAAAAACAAGAAGAATTCAGAGCCTTACACCATTAAAGTTCTAAGCAACATTATCACTTCTATACAAAGTGTGGTAAAGTTCTCATTTCAGGACACATTTCCGTATTTCTAAAGAAAGTGACAATTAAACATTAACAGTTCTTGATGTCGAAACATAGCCAAAAGTGAGACCATCAGGAGAAGGGCCTAAGAAGAACTCGACTGACAGGAAGAAGGTGAAAAAGTGATAATAAACCTTTTAATCCTGCCACCTACACAGATGATTCTCCACCTACCAGAGGTGAGAGCATATCTAACTAGGTCACTAACAGCAGCAAAGTCTCTGAAGAAGGTGAGAACGAGTAAAAGCATCATTTCAGAAATTTAGAACTTCAACCCTCACCAAACCATTTAATATGACTTCCCATTTAATTCATTTTAATAATATCAGTGCTAAAAGTATTTTCTAGCAGGTTGTTTTATTACAGAAACTGTCTCAATCACACAAAAACTTTTTTCCCCTCTTCGGAGCAGAGCTTCAATCAACTTCAATCAACTGACTGGACGTCTGCAGTCAAACCTACTTCAGGATTCAAGAATGAGACATTCACCATATCCTACACATTAAACAGACATCCTAGTGATCATGTGCCTTCCCTTTGCTGCAGAAGGGCCCAACCTGCTTTTGACTAAGTAGATTTAATACTAGTATTGTTATTTGACCAATCTCTACATTTGGAGGGGAGAGGGAAGACTCATTCTCCAGGATGTATAAGAAACCATTATAGAGTGGCTCAGAGATGATGGTTGAGAAGGCATCAATGACAAACATCTGGCTCATTAAAAATGTTTGATCTAGTTTGTAGATTTGCCTCTGCCCAAATCTCATGTTGAATTGCAATCCCCAGTGTTGAAGATGGGGCCTGATGGGAGGTGTTTGGATTATGAGGGCATGAATGATTTAGTATTGTCCTGTTGGTGCTGTTCTCCTGAGAGTGAGTGAGTGCTCAAAAGATCTGGTCATTTAAAAGTGTGTTGCACCTCCTCTCGCACTCTCTCTCTCTCTTGCTCCTGCTCTGACTCTCTTTCTTCTTCCCCTGCTGGACACTTGCTTCCACTTCTCCTGCCCTTGGACATCACACTCCAAGTTCCATGGCCTTTGGACTCTGGGACTTGCATCAGTGGCTTCCTGCGGGCTCTTGGACTTTTGGCTGCAGACTAAAGGCTACACTGTCATCCTCCCTGGTTTTTAGGCTTTGGGCTGAGTTACTACCAGCTTATCTCTTTCCCCAGCTTGCAGACGGCCTATCATGGGAATTCACCTTGTAACTGTGTGAGCCAGTTCTCCCTAATTAACTCTCTTTTATATATACATATATCCTATTGGTTCTGTCTCTCTGGAGAACCCTCACTAATACATTGTTCAAAATCAGCTGACTTTTCCACAACGGTTTCCCTCAATGTTAGCCCCCTTGAAGGGGACTGAAAGGTTTGCAATAAACATTGTTCTCTTTTGCCCTATTTAAAAACGTTACTCAGAAACAGATTTGGAATTAGGCTGGTGAATGCAAGCCCTTGTATCTGTGATGTCCAGGGATCATGCTATTAATAACATTTTCAAAGTGTCTATGAACCAAAATAAGCTTGAAGGAGAAAGCCATTTCTTAAAATTATGTCAATACACATACAATTCGTTTTCATATTCTCTTACCAGCTATTACTGAATATCTTCCAGGAACTGCACTAGGATGAGACATTGGAGCTGAAAGAGAATCAAGCACTCTGGCTCTCAAGGAACTCCCAGGCTAATTAAATGTATTTATTTTAGAGACAAAGTCTTATTTATTTTAGAGACAAAGACAAAGTCACCCCTCCAGTCTGTTGCCCAGGCTGGAGTACAAGGGTGTGATCACAGCTCACTGCGACCTCAAATTCCTTGGCTCAAGCGATCTTCCGGCCTCAGCCTCCTGAGTGGCTTGGATTACAGGAACATGTTACCGCACCCAGCTAAGCTAATACGATTTAGGCAATCAAACCCTCAAAGGCAGTGCATCTTGCTGGGGGCCACACAGCTTCTATGCCTGCTCCCACATATGCTTATATGTGATGCCAACACATGAGAGGAGTCACTACCTGCAGAGCTGTGCAAACTCTTTCCAAAGTAAAGGGTTAGGATGTGTGATGAACTTGGCAGTTCAGACTCTGCAATCTTCTCTCTCTAACAGGCCTGATCACTCACTTATATAAATTGTTGCCATTGAAGAAATCTAACTTTACAAAAGTGGTGGACAAATTTGGATTCAATATAAGCATTAAAATTGATCTAAAAGTAAAAGCAATGCAGATGACTCTTCTAAATGATATCACTTTTTTTTTTTTTTTTTTTGTAGCTCAGATTTGTTTAATGATATGAGGGAAAAAAACCCAGCAAATTTGAGAACTGGAGCCCCAATGCTTCCTAAAAGCAACCTGTTCATGGCCATCCTCAGATTGCATAAGCATAGAAAATGCTAGAGAGACTCTCAAGCTTGGAAGATGGGTGACTCTCTGTCACATAGTACATTTATGTTCATTTATTGGAGTGTAAACTTTATGAGAGCAGAAATCTCATGATTTGTTTGGTTCTATATTTTTAACTTCTATGACAGCAGAATGTAAAATACACTGTTGACAGATTGACTGACATATAGGAGGATCCATAGACCAAAATAGTTTAAAAAAAAAAAAAGAGATTTAATAAAATTATTTAACTCTTTCTATCAAAGAGATAGTAAGAGCCCGGGATAAAAAGAGGCAGAAACTATGAAACTACGGTACTGAGAAGAAAATGTAAACAGCCAACACAAAACTGATAAATGAAAGGTAAACTAGTCATGTGCAACATGGCACGGAACTAAGGCAGCTTTAGAGAAGTATATGCAAATCATAAAAACAGGAAGTATAGGAGCATGGATGATTTGTAAGATTCACACAAAATGTGCATGAAAGTATACTGAAGAAGTAATGCAGGCTGGCCGCAGTGGCTCACTCCTGTAATCCCAGCACATGGGAGGCTAGGCAAGCAGATCAAAAGGTCAGGAGTTCGAGGCCAGCCTGGCCAACATGGTGAAACCCTGTCTCTAGTAAAAATTAAAAAAAAAAAAAAAATGAGCACGGTGTAGTGGTGCATCCTGCTCCACTGGTAATCCCAGCTACTTGGGAGACTGAGGCACAAGAATCGCTTGAACCCAGGAGGTAGAGGCTGCAGTGAGCCGTGATCATGCCAATGTGCTCCGGCCTGGGTGACAGAGTGAGATTCTATCTCAAAAAGAAAAAAACAAAAGTAATGCAAAGGCTTTGGCCAGTATCTGACACTCTTTGCCAGTATCAATTCATGTGATGGTTTATACCACAATCAAGGCTCTTCACAAAAAAACATCTTGATCTAAAAGAATAATAAAGTATTATCTTCGTAAAAACTAACCAGAAAGCCAATAAAAATGATACGAGGGACCAAGAAACAAAGATGTGATTATGTGATTGTAAAAGGGCCCCTTTTCCTGTAATCTCTGTTCCTTTGCCAACGGGATTTTGTAGCTACTTCCAAGGGAAGGTATAGCCAATTTTTCTTTCTTGAATTTCAGCTGAACTTTTGCCTTATTTGGCCACAATTGTGTGGCATAAACGATGCTTTTCCAGTTCTGAGCCTAGACTTTTAAGAGACAACACACATTTCTTTTCTCTGGAAACCATGCAGAGCTGCCCTGAGCTAGATGGGGGACAATGAAAGATATGAGAGGCCCAGTGGACCCTGTTCCCAGCTGATTCCTCTGAAGAGGTCTCGGCTTGCTGGCTGGCTGGCTGCTGGAGGCACTTGTATGCATGAGGAGCCCAGCCAAAATCAGAACTGCACAACCCAGATGGCTGGCTTGTTAAGAAGAAAAAGCTATCTTTGCTACACGGTTTGTAAATATACCAGAATTTAAAATTTATAGATGTTTACCTCATCCCCCACCAAAAACAAACTCTGAGATTCTACTTGCCAATTAGAATGAGAATTAATAAAACTGTAGAATATAGGATCAATATAAACAAGTTACAAACTAGTACTAAATTAAAAAAATTGTTCTAAGAAAAATATGCAATTTAATATAGAAACAAAATACAAAGTAACAGCATAAATCAAACATTTACTGGAAAAGTTATTTCACGTTCATAAACTTTTGAAGGAATCAATGTCATAATGATGTCAATGTTTCCTCAATTAACCCATACATTTAATATAATTCAATGTGTATCAATTATAATTCCATCAGAATCTTTTTTGAGGCACATAGCAAGCCGATTCTAAAAGGTATGTGGAAGTAAGGAGGTCTGAGAGTAATTCAAACGTGAAGAAGCCTCAGAATAATTAAGTCAATGTTTAAGAAGCTAAAAAAGGCGGAGGCTACCCAGGTAGCTTAACTCATTATGAAGTTATGGGAATATATAAACAGAATGGTAATTTATTGCCAGAATAGCCAAACAGACTCAAAGAATAGATAGTCTGGGAAAGATCACTACATGTATGAGAAAGGTGATCTTAGAAAACAATGAGGTAAAAAGGACCCATTCAATCAATGATACCGGAACAACAGGCTACTTATACTAAAATAAAACAAACAAAAAAATGATTCCTGAAGTCAGACCATATATAAAAATAATTTCCATACATAAAAAAGACAAAACTTTAAAACCTTTAGAGAAATTTTTAGAGGAAAATACTTTTATGGTCTTAGAACAGAGAATAATTTCTTACATGGTATTTTAAAAATTTCAACTCATAAAGAACTGTATAAATGCTCCTACTAATGCAAAGTCCCCATCAAATCAGTGAAAAGACAAGTTTAGGTGGAAATACATGTAATAAATATAGACATCCATAATTAATGGCCATAAGACCACTGTGAAGCAAGAAGGAAAAGATAAACGATATGGTAATGTTAGCAAAGTATATGAACTAAACATTCACAAACAAAGAAGCCTAAATGGCCAATAAACGTAACAACTGACACTCATTTCATCATTACTAATATTATTATTTGAGACAGGGTCTTACTCTGTTGCCCAGGGTGGAGTACAGTGGTGTGATCATAGCTCACTGCAATTTCATACCTTGAGGCTCAAGTGACCATCCAGTCTCAGTCTCCAGAGTAGCTGTGACTATAGGTATGCATCAACATGCCTGACTCATCTCACTGTTAATGAGGAAAGTGGAAAAATAAAATTCTTTACCAGATTTGACTACCTTGGTAAGTATGTGGAACACTGGAGACATTTATATACTGTTAGGTGATGCAAAAGTAACTGCGGTTTTTGACATTAAAAGTAATGGCAAAACTGCATTACTTCTGCACCAAACTAATACTATAAGTAGTACTGAAAATTGTACATCAATTTTGGAGAGAGAGAGAGCATTATGTAACAAAACTAAATAGCTTATTTTTTTTATGGTAAAAGCTATTTTACATTAGGTTTATGTCCAAGAATGCATATTATTCTACAGCAGGTTTATTGCTATATTGTAATTTTTAGTAATTGTAAAAGTTTAAGTTAGGACAAAACCAATATCTGTTTATGAAAAAATATATGTGATAAAAACAAAAAGGTCAATTTGCCAGGCACCATGGCTGAAGCCTGTATTCCCAGCACTTTGGGAGGTCAAGGCGGGTGGATCACCGGAGGTCAGGAATCCGAGACCAGACTGGCCAACGTGGTGAAACCCTGTCTCTACTAAAAAAACACAAAAATTAGCTGAGCGTGGTGATACACTTCTGTAATCCCAGCTACTCAGGAGGCTGAGGTAGGAGAATCGCTTGAACCTGGGAAGTGGAGGTTGCAGTGAGCCAAGATCGCACCACTGAACTGCAGTCTGGGAGACAACATAAGACTCTATCTCAAAAAAAAAAAAAAAAAAAAAGAAGTGGTTAATTTAAATGAAATATTCAGAATAATGAAAATGTATACAATATTATTACATAAATTAGCATCATTACATATCATAAACAACTCTCATCATTACTGTGATACTCTGTGTGGGAATTTTCAAGACATGTAAACAGTACCATAAGTTGCATATGGGTGTAGTCAGATGTAGAAGTGCACATACACATCTGAGTAATGACTAAAAAGTTAAGGAATGTTTTCCCTTGGTAGTGAAGGAAAGTGAGCAGAGTAGGAGGGGGACACAGAAAGCTACAACTGTGATTTTAATTTTAACTTACTAAACTTGAAAGTGAACGTGTATGTTCAATAGATTATTATTATTTAAATATTGTAATGTTTTTTAAAAGACTTTTTTTTTTGTTTTTGTTTTTTTTTTGTTTTTTTGCAGATGGAGTTTTGCTCTTGTTGCCCAAGCTGGAGTGCAGGTTACAGCGATTCTCCTGCCTCAGCCTCCTGAATAGCTGGGATTACAGGCATGCGCCACCATGCCTGGCTAATTTTTTGTATTTTTAGTAGAAATGGTGTTTCACCATGTTAGCCAGGCTGGTCTCAAACTCCTGATCTCAGGTGATCCACCTGCTTTGGCCTCCCAAAGTGCTGGGAATATAGGCATGAGTCACTGTGCCCGGCTAAAAATAGGCTTTATTTCTTAGAGCAGTTTTAGGTTCACAGCAAAATTGAGAAGGTATGAAGAGGTCTCATATATGCCCTCCCTTCACACATGTACAACCTCTTCCATTATCAACATCTCCCATTAAAATGGTACCTTGGTTATAACTGTTGAACCTACGATATCACCTCATTAGCACCCAAAGCCCACAGTTTACATTAGGGCTCACTCCTGATGCCCAACATTTTCTGGATTTGGACAAATATATGACATGTATCCACCACTGTAGTATAGTAGCTTCACTGCACTAAAATTCCTCTGTACTTCATCCATGTATCCCTTTCTTTCCTAATTCCTGGACTGGAAATCGCTAATCTTTTTACTGTCTCCATAATTCTTCCTGTTTCAGAGTGTCACACAGTTGGAAACATACAGTATACAGCCTTTGTAAACTGACTTCTTTCACCTAGTAATATACATTTGTTTCCTCCATGTTTTTTTATGGCATGATAGCTCATTTCATTTTAGTGGTGAACAATGCCCCATTTCATGGATTTACTGGTTTATTCATCCATTTATGTATTGAAGGACATGTTGGTTGCTTCCAAGTTTTGGCAATTATGAATAAAGCTATAAAAAAAATCATGTGTAGGTTTTTGCACACATTTTGTGCAACTCCTTTAGGTAAACACAAAGGAATGTGATTGCTGTATCATATGGTTAAAACATGTTTTGTTTTGTAAGAAACTACCAAACTGTCTTGCAAAGTGTCTATGGCATTTGCATTCCCATCATCAGTGAATGAGAGTTCTCGTTGCTTCACAGCCTCACCAGTATTCGCTGTTGCTCTGGATTTTGCCCATTTGAGTAGGTATGCAGTAGTACCTTGTTGTTTTAGTTTGCATCTCCTAAATGACATATGATATGGAGCACCTTTTTATATGTTTGCAATATATTTTATTATCTTTTGTCTAAAATATGTCATAAACATTCTAAGAGGCAGGATGTTGTGGCTTATGCCAGTAATCCTGCAATTTGGGAGGCCAAGGCAGGAGGATCTCTTGAGATCACCAGTTCAAGATCAGCCTGGGCAACAGAGCAAGACTCCATCTATACAAAAATTTAAAAAATTAGCCATGTGTCATATTGTATACTTGGTAGTCTCAGCAACATGGGAGGCTGAGGCAGGAGGATCACTTGAGACCAGGAGGTTGAGGCTGAAGTGGGCTGTGATCACACCACTGGGTGATAAGAGATCCTGTCTAAAACAAAAAGATCTAGAAGTATTCATATATTAAATTGTTGGAAAGAGCAGAACTAGACTAATATCCTAGAACAGGTGTCCCCAGTCCCTGGGCCATGGATCACTACCAGTCTGCTAGGAACCAGGTCACGCAGCAGGAGGTGAGCAGCGGGTGAGCAAGGGAAGTTTCATCTGTACTTAGAGCCACTGCCATCACTCGCATTACTAGCTCATCTCCGCCTCCGGTCACATCATCAGCGGCATGAGATTCTCACAGGAGCACAAACCCTATTGTGAACTGTGCATGTGAGGGATCTAGGTTGCCCGCTCCTTGTGAGAATCCAATGCTTGATGATCCGTCACTGTCTCCCATCACCCCCAGATGGGACCGTCTAGTTGCAGGAAAACAAGCTCAGGGCTCCCACTGACTCTACATTATGGTGAGCTGTATCATTATATTATTATATGTTACAATGTAATAATAATAGAAATAAAATGCACAATAAATGTAATATGCTGGAATCATCCTCAAACCACCCCCCTTTTCTTGCTCCCAGTCAGTGAAAAGATTGTCTTCCATGAAACCTGTCCCTGGTGCCAAAAAGGTTGGGGACTCCTGCCCTGGTATCAAAGGATCTCTATGACAGATAACTGTGAGCACACATATGGAGCAGTAGGGGCACTGCATGTTTAGAATAGGCTCAGGAATCTCATCATTTCATTCAGAGTAGCTTTTAGAAACAGGGTTTATACAAAATTTAGCTGGGCATAGTGGTGCACGCCTGTAGTCCCAGCTACTCGGGAGGCTGAGACAGAATTGCTTGAACCTGGGAGGCAGAGGTTGCAGTGAACCGACACTGTGCCAAATGCACTCCAGCCTGGCAACAGAGCAAGACCCTCTTCTCTCAAGAAAAAAAAAAAAAAAAGAAAAAGAAAAAGTGAAAAAGAAACAAGGTTTATACATATTATTTTGTGGAGTCTTAGATGCCTATTATAAGTAGAGAGTAATATAGAGGCACCACAGTGTCAACACAGCCCTCCTGCTTGACAAGATGACCTGCTGCTACATCATGAGAGTAGGATGTAGCACTTCAGTAAAAAGCTACAGCATTACAACATGGCTACTTAACATTTCAGCAGTCCTAAATAAGGGTGAGAAACTTACACTGATCTGCAATGGTCCCCTAATTTAAATATGAATAACTTAAAACCTGTCAGATTTAGGGAAATTAAAATGTAACGCAAGAACCATGTTTTTAGAACTCTGGAAATGTTTTTGAACAGAAGTCTATAAGGGTGAAGTAGATGAGGTGGGAAATATATAGGGAAAGTATTTTTAGTTACAAGTCTAAAGGCCCTTTTATTATCTTCAGACTACTGGGAGTTACAAGTCCTTAAATGAAAGCTGGGAAGATGAAGCATACAATATAACATTTCTTGGTATTCTAGGAATGAATAAGTACAAAAGAGAGTATGATGAATAATTTCCTAAGCCTTCTTTCTACTGCTGTTTCTCCCCTTCCTACAGTATTGATCTCCAAAGTCAGCACTAGTTTTTCAAGTTACTGATGATTTTAAATATTGCACTAGAACAAAGAAGCCAGAATCTACTTAGTATTATTTTTTGTTCACCAGTTTATACTATTTTTATTAGTACCTTAACTTTGTTTTATCACCCTTCATTTACATACATTTACACAGGCTTTTTAATTTTAATTTGAAAAGAAAATAGATGAACACAAGTTAATCGACAGATTCAAGTTTGGAATCAAAATTATTTTATTTTAAATCTCAATTACAATATTACAGATCACATTCTGTATTCCACGAGAAGGAATTAAATTTGTCTACCCTGTGTAGAACTGGTGGAAGCCGCTCATGAACGCTTGACATTGACTGAGGTCAGAGTTGGTGGTTAGTGTTTATCCTCGGTATTGGTTATAGTTTCTAGTATAGAAAATTTAAACTATTTCATTACAGTTATTTTGGTGGCAAGTTGATAAACCCAACTTAAAATTTCTTAAGACGAAAAAAAAGAAAACCTTTTTGTTGCCTTATTCTTGAGAAGTCCAAATGAAGGGAACAGTGTTCAGTGCAGTTGGCTATGAATAGACTTGAATCATCTGCTTGGGGAACATGAATGGCAGGCATGACAGGGCTGCTTGTTGAAAAGCCTTCCCAGAACCACACTAAATGGACTAGAGATCCTCTCACCCCAAAACAGAGAAATTGAGCAAACAAAAATAATAGACAACAAATTATCTAACCTGTTGAGCAAGTCTTTTTATTTTGATACTTTTACAACTTGTGCGCTTGCCGACACTGGAGGAGACTGTACCCCCAGAATTAGCTAAATCCTAGAGATAGCAAACAACTCACCAGGAGTGAACCTTTCTTAGGCGAATTAACCAATCCAGAGCTCACTCACTGCCATGAGGCTCTTACACTCCAGGCCATTATTTCCCTGCCCTAATCACTCCATTGCCAGGTACCAGACAACTCAGGAAACCCCTACAATCTACACTACACTGAAATTGTTCACACTTGCCAGTTCTAAGTTGTTTACCCTGCCTTGTCCATTAAAACTCTGACTCACATTTTCTGCTTGCTCCCTCTGCCTCCTGGCTGACCTGGTGTTTCTGACTGTGGCCCTGCATGTGGACTGGCTCCTGCTTCTAGAGCCAGTTTATCTGTGCATATAAACTTCCTCCTTCGTGCCAGTCATTTCTGTGTCTGCATGTTCTACTAGACCTGATGAATACAAATCTTGGGTGCATTTTAAAATACAATCTAGTATACTTATACCTTTGAAATCAAATTAACCAACTAAATTAATTTACTAATTTGTTAACCAATTAATTTACAAATTAACCAATTAATTAAATCAATTTACTAATGTAGTTATTTTAATTTAATTTTAAATTAGTTATAATTAATTACTTTATTATGCAGTTGATATTTATTAAGTACTTAGTTTGTCCTAATGTAAATATTATTATTTCTTTAACTTAGGTACTAAAAACCACCTATTAGTTCAGGTTCTTCAAATGACACTTTTTCTTCATTATCTCTAAGTACCCTCTCTCATACCATCTTGAAATTTACAAGGTATTTCAAGACTTTGGAAATTGTAGTATATAAATCAAGTATATAAATCAAGAAAGAGACAGAGGGAGGAGGAGAAAGAAGATACTCAAAGTCAATAGATTAATCAAATATTTTATTTTTTATTTTTACATTTTCTCAGTTTCAACTCAGAAATAAGGAGTTATAGATCACTTTATTTTTTAATACATATATTTTAAGACTTGAATCCAATTTCATGTTTTTGTTTTTTTTTACTTTGCTTTTTACCCACAATTTTATTTTAAAAAATGTTTTCATTTTAACTTTTTGTGGGTACATAATACCCACAGGTTTAGTTTCACATTTGTGATAGAGAAAAATTCTAAAACACATGGTCCAAATAATTCAAAAATTGGATCAAGAAAAATATAATATTCTTATAAAACCTAGTAATAAAAACAGACCATGGTAAAGAAGCAAACACAAGAGGAAAGAATATTCATCAAAAATTACAGAGAGATTAATTTTAAACATGCTTTATTGGAAATGAGTTTTTCATCTGAATTTAAGGACCAAGACCATGAGTTAATAAAAAGTTTGGGTAAGGTGTGTCAGTTTGGAACTAAAAAGACAATTAAGTGTCCTCCCTGCATTCCTACTTTAACTCAAATCCCTTTGATCACAATGAAGAAAGCACAGGGAAATTTTGATGAGAGAAATGACTTTGTAGACATAAGCTTTAAATAGTTTTAGTTTATATTTTAAGTAATGGCAACCACAAAGACAAGGAACTTATTAATAGTTTAATGAGTTTGGGATACACCTCCCAACTGATTAGATGATACCGTTGTGGGTCACATTTAGAGAGAGAACAAATAAGAGGTCTTACAGAAATCTTGCAGTGGGATGAGTGCCTTCAACAAAGTGAACATATAAACTCAATGTAATTACCAGGTCACTGAGAAGTAGAAGTCCCTTTATGGAGTCTCCAAAAATCAGGATCCTTGGAAGTATTGTGAAAATTGGAAAAACATTAAACCATCTTCCCTTAAAACAAGCTGTTATAATAAGTCAAACATAAGACACAAATATTTGTGGAGATATGCATACACTCTAATAAGTAGAATTAGACTTTGTTTACCAAGGTCATCTAAGTTTGTGGTCTACTACTGCACCATTTTTGGGAGACTATTATCCAGGAAATTCTAATTGCACATCTATATAGAGAGAAGACAGCAGTAGAAATAAAACTCCAGTGAACTACTGAAACCAAACAGTTAAGCAGACAATATTGATTATTCAATTAAATAAATCAGCCCTGTGGATTGAAAGTGAGTTTTTAGAACCGCACCTTGAAACACAGTCTCACATACTTTAATGAGGTAAAGACACCCAGGGAGAGAACTTGGCAGCATTGTGGCATGGTGTATATATGCATTTGGGCTATTTCCAGGAGAGTTTCCAACGAGCCGACACATAATAAAAGGAATAGAAACAGCCTTGGCAGCATCACACGGGAAGCAAGCAAAATCTATGCCAAGTCTGGCAGCAGAGGTAAAGGCTGCAACAATAATGATTTAGGAGTACAGCTTTGCAATCTTTCCCAAACAAAGAGCGCTTGGAGGGAAATCACTCTCTTCAGAGTCCCAATTGAAGGAAAGTTGTCTTTATCCACCCACTTTATTAACCAAATTTCACAACCATGGTTTTCAAAACTAGCTTGTAAGTGCTGTTGGATACCACCCTTTGTCTTGCTCTGCCCTGGGAAAAAACGGTACTCAGACGTTTCAGCAATTTCAGACACTGCTGATCTGTAGTACATGTAGAAACTAAGTCTAATAGCTAAAATTAGTTTGCCTTTGCAGGGCTTTCAATTTTTCCATTTCACATAGCCCGCATTTGCTCAAGTTTACATTTCAAAGGCCCAGTGTCCATTTCTGTTTTGTTCTGCATTGGGCTGTGTCTTTTTCGTCATCATGACTCTCCAGCACAGTCAATGAAGACAGAAATAAGTAGAATATTCCTGTTCCTCTTTGACTTCGGGATTCCTGCAGGTTGCATTTGGATGCCCCAGGTTGTGAGGTTAACAATACGTCTTTCCTCACCTGTGTGTTCTGCATGCAAGAACAAAAGCAGAAGGGACATCCTAAGAGTGTATGCCTTGAGAAAGCACAGGTTTTATCTTTCATAAGCAAATTACATCCTACACTAGACTCCACCCCATGTGTAAATGGTAACGTAGAAGCTTGCCAAACACCTCCCTAATCTGCATTGAAACTGATGCTGCGGACTTGAGTTTTGTTACACTCTTCATTAATAGTTTGTTGCATACTTGTACTGCATACTTGTACTGACTGACTTTAATTCTTCGTTTCTGTAGTTTTTCCATTTAATATGTGGACCAAAAAAGCACAACTGGACCAACATATAAAAATAAACACACTCCTTTACTACAAAAATTCGGGGAAACTAAATTTTCAATGATGGAAAGAATGATTATATGTTACAACCAAATGCTAATATTGGATACATTTATTAATTCAATAAATGAATATTCATTTATTTACTGAGCTCCTTCTGTGTGGCGTGTACTATTCTTGGTTCTTGATATACTGCTATGAACAAAGGAATACAGAGTTTACTTTCTAATGTGGATGAGAGGAAGATATAAGCAACCAAACAACTAAGGAAATACTTTCGTACTATGTCAGGGGGTGAATTGAATTAATAGAAATTAAAGTAGAATAAGAGGATAGAATGGCATGGAAAGATATAATGTAACAATATGCAGAAAGCAATGCAGAACTTGGCCTGCAGAAGAAAATTTCCAGACAAATTATATAGATAAGTCTTTCCTGATGATTATATTATTTTCCAGTCTTTTCCTGTGATAGTACATTTTATATGTTAACTTGCCTAGGCTAAGGGGTGCCTAGATAGCTGGTAAAATATCTTTTCTGGCTATGTCTGTGAGGGTGTTTCGGCATGAGATGAGCATTTCAATTGGTGCATGAGTAAAGCATATGACCCTTCATTTGCCCAAATGTACGTTTACACCATCCAAATCATTCAGGACTTGAAAATGACTAAAAGAATAAGGGTAAATTCACTCTCTGTCTGACTGCTCGAATTGGGACAGTAATCTTCTCACACCCTTGGCACTCATTCCGGCTTCTCAGGCTGTCAGATTTTGAGTGGAATCTTGGCCATCAGCTCTCTGTCCCTCAGGCCTTCCAACTATACCAACACCAGCTTTCCTGAATCTCCAGCTTTCAGGGGGCAGAGCATGGGACTTCTCAGCTTCTGTAATCATGCAAGACTGTTATTATATCTTGTGATAAATCTCTCTCTATATATATGTATATATATTCTATTGGTTTTGTTTCTCCGGAGAACCCTGACTAATGTACTCCCTGAATCATCCACTTACATAATGAAAGTCACACTTACTAACGAAGATCTAGAATCATTAAGAAAGGAGACAGCAGAGGAGGCTTTTTATGTTTGCCCATTTTGTTGTCTCTCTCCTTTAACTTTCAGTGTTAGCTCTCAAAAGTACTAAGTAGTCAATCTTTCAGACTCCTCACTCCTCACCTATGACAACCATAATCCTTTAAAACCACATGTTTTCTTTTCTTTTTTTTTTTTTGAGACTGAGTCTTGCTCTGTCACCAGGCTGGAGTGCTATGGCATGATCTTGGCTCACTGCAAGCTCCAACTCCCTGGTTCAAGTAATTCTCCTGCCTCAGCCTCCCTAGTAGCTGAGATTACAGGCATGTATCACCACACCCAGCTAATTTTTGTAGTTTTAGTAGAGACGGGTTTCACCATGTTGGCCAGGCTGGTCTTGAACCCCTGACCTCAGGTGATCCACCAACCTCAGCCTCCCAAAGTGGTGGGTTGAGCCACTGCGCCCGACCAAAACCACGTTTTCTTAACATTCTTAATATTAATTTAATAATACTAACTTATAAGGAATGACATTTTCTTAAACCTCCATTTTTTTCCTCCATAATTCTAGTCCCATGATATATTTCCTAAAAAAAAAATCCTGATATACTACAGTACTACATTTGAAAATGTAACGGTATCAGTTTTAGGACACTTAAACTAAAATATGCTTAACAAACAGCACAAAGACTGTGATTGTTTCATAAGAAAAGCAAGTAGGAAAATTTGATGGACCAAATAATCCAAGTCAGAATTATTTTTGAAATAAATTGTTTTTACTAATTTTACTCAATGTTGAATAGACAATGAATACATTCTATGCTTCAATTTCTCGTTTAGAGAACACGGGTACATTGGTAATGCACAGAGCTTTTATCTTGTATTTTTCTCTTCTATATTGGAAATAGATAATGCATTTGACCAAATGATTTAAAAATATTGGTGAATTCACTGCAAAGAAAAGGCCCCTTGTCTTTTAGTTTGAGATAGTAACAACATCAACGAACTAATAAATTAAGACTCACTTGAGATTTTGTTTTCGTGAGTGAGAATAAAATTAGCCTCTGGCATTCACATGGACATTGTATAAGGAATTTCGTTTTTTTTGTAACTTCTGCATTTTGAAACTGTTATGGGAATTTTGTAGTGTTACAATTTTTCCAAGAGAAGATAAATTATCTTCTAGAGTAAACATACAGTTTTTTTTTTTCCTTTCTCAACTCTGCATAGAAAAAACTTACGTGTTTTTTTTTTTTTAATGACACTTAACCAAAGCAAGAGACTTGTGAGTCCCAGCACCAGCTGTACATACATATCTCATGGGAAAGAAACATTGAAAGAAAGCCCAGAGCATGGTGCTGCTTCTCAAGAAGGTCCTGCCTGCGGTAGTGTGAGATGCTCATCGTTATGCTTCTCTAGTAGGCAGTTATGCTTCCCCAGTAGGCAGTTCTCCTCCCTGCTGATGAAGGCTACTGCATTAGCCTGTGCTCTAAATCCAGAAGACCTGACAGGCTCCAAGACATCAGCCAAATCTGGCAATTATAAGGGCAGAGGTGATATGTATTATCCCTGTCATGCTTTTGTGTTATTTAGTGATTAGCAAATTGATCTCCAGTTAACAAAATAACAGGTAAGGTTGGGTTCTAATTAGTGTGTAATACCTTAAGAGATGATAATATGTGAGAGTTCAAGGAAAATTTCCTTGTGTTATTGCAAGCCATCCATCAATACCTGTGCTACTGGGGAAATTACTGAGTTAGATAAATTGATCTTTAAGATACTAAACTAAATGAGCCAACATATATCACCATAGACTTTAATAATAATATAGCAAGACCCACAAAAGTAAACAGTATGCACTGAGTTTAGAGTAATAGGAATATGCCTAGGAAAATGAGGAAATCTTTATGATAGAGTTTCAGGCAATATTCACGGACCATTTGTTTTTAGCCAGGCAGAAGTAGAGGTGATCCACTGCCAGTTATTGTCCCAGCTGTCTTTAGATGGTACCTGATAAAAAAGTGATCTCATGGGAATGCCAAGATTGTTTATCATTTTCCTTATCTTTATGATTATACGATGAAACTACGGAAAACAAAGTTTCTGCATAGTATCCAATCTAAATATAGAGTTTATTGTGCTTGGTACATTTTTAACTTACTGTGAAATGCAAAAATAGAAATGTCTTTGGGCCAGCCGTGGTGGCTCACACCTGTAATTCAGGCATTTGGGGAGGTTGAGGCAGGATGATTGTTTGAATCCAGGAGTTCAAGCCCAACCTGGACAACATTGCAAGACCCTATCCCTACAAAAAATAAAAACGTAGCCAGGCATGGTGGCAGGTGTCTGCGGTCCCAGCTACTTGGGAGGCTAAGTGAAAGAATCATTTGAGCCTAGGAGTTTGAGGATGCAGTGAGCTATGATCATGCCACTACACTCCAGCCTGGGCAACAAACAAACTAACAAAGAGAAATGCTTTTGCTCAACAAATCAAAAATATTCACATTACCTTTCAGATCAAGTTCAAAAATATATTAACAGTACATGTGACATTTCACAGTAGTTCAACCTAATCTTTTTTTCACTACTTTTGAAAGCCTGTTCTCTTTTAGACAACAGTGTATTTCGGTCTGTCACTCAACAAACAGAATGCATTTTCTCATCTCTACATTTTATTGTGGTTTTCTCTTTGTATATTCTGCTGGTGACGGGTATTTTTTTCTTTTCCTAAGCCAATCACTTCTTAAGATTTATATAAATCCCAACTCTACCGTGAGACTTTCTCAGATGGTCGCAATGAATATTTTTCATTCTAATGACTACCCAGAGCACTGAACAAAGCATTATGACATGTGCCTCTTAGCATTTGCTTTCAAACTCACATTCTCACTTTTTTTTTTTTTTTTTTTTTTTTTGAGACAGAGTCTTGCTCTGTCACCCAGGCTGGAGCACAGAGGCGCGATCTCGGCTCACTGCAACCTCCGCCTCCCGGATTCAAGCGATTCTCCTGCCTCAGCCTCCTGAGTAGCTGGGATTACAAGTAGGTGCCACTACGCCCAGCTAATTTTTATATTTTTAGTAGAGACAGGGTGTCACCATATTGGTCAGGCTGGTCTCAGTCTCCTGACCTCATGACTCGCCCACCTCGGCCTCCCAAAGTCCTGGGATTGCAAGAGGCAAATCTTATTTTTGCTGCAAGATTATGGCTTTGATGCTCAGGTATTGCATTTCTAACTCAATAATTAACAGAGATAAGAGTTTACCATCTTCTTATTCTGTACTCCTGGTAGCATAGTATGAAGCTAGCTATATATTACATTGTTTATAATAAATACTTGTTAAACTAAACTAAAAACTAAAACACCTCTTTTTATTTAACATTTTTACCTAATAATGTTACTTTATCAATTTTTGTCTGGCATAATTTACTGACTTAACCCTTACATGTTTTATTTCTTGTTGTTAAGGAGGTATCGTCTTGTTTTATCACTCAATTAAAACACTCATGCATCGTAATGACAGGGCTACATGAGGAGAAGTGGGTCGTCAGGTCATTTGATCATTGTGCAAACACCACAGGATGTACTTACACAAACTAAGGTGGTATAACCTATCACATACCTGGGCTATGTGGAATAGCCTATTGCTTCCAGTCTTCAAACCTGTACAGCATGCTACTATTCTATTAATAAATAATTATTAATAAAAACTATAGGCAATCATAATACAATGGCAAGTATTTGTGTATCTAAACTTACCTAAACATTGAAAAGGTACAGTTAAAAATATGGTATAAAAGATAAAAAATGGTACACCTGTACATGCAGGCCCCATAAGTGGAGGTTGCAGGACTGGAGGTTGCTCTGGGTAAGTCTATAGGTAGTGAGTGAACGTGAAAGCCTAGGACTTCTCTGTACATACGGTAGACTCTCTACACACCGTACACTCGGGCTACACTAAATTTATAAGGAGAACAAGAAATGCACTCTGACATCACCAGGAGATAGGAATTTTTCAGCTTCATTATACTCGAATGGGGCCCTCATCACATATGCAGTCCAACGTTGACTGAAACGCTGCTGTGTGGCACATGACTGTAGAGAAATTATTGATCTTAGGAATTAATTTCATTATCAGATCAGCAGCTACCATATTGGTCATATTTTTTGTTCATTTTTTTGCTAAATTTTAAAAAAAATTGTTAAATTTTTTGTTAAATTTTTAAATATTTCTTAAATTTTCAAATGCTCTATTATATAGAAGAAAACAATAAAGAGTGAAGCTATTAATAGAGATCACCAAACATGTTTATGGTTATAGATAGTAAGTGGCAGAACTAAACTGAATCCAAACAAGCCCTAAACCATCTCCATTTTTTAAAATTATATTTATTATATTTTTACGATTTAGATCTTTTGGTAGAAAAAGCTATAATGTATGATAGTATTTAATTTAAAGACACAGATTAATATTAGACAATATTGGGCCATATAAAAACATTTTGGTATCATGTAAATAGGGAAGAATAGATTTGCTCAAAGCATATATATGGTGCAGGTTAATGAAAAACTCTAGGCTGGGTGCAGTGGCTCATGCCTGTAATCCCAGCACTTTGCGATGTCAACCTGGGCGGATCACAAGGTGAGGAGTTCTAGATCAACCTGGCCAACATGATGAAACCCCATCTCTACTAAAAATACAAAAATTAGCCAGGCATGGTGGTGCATGCCTGTAATCCCAGCTACTTGGGAAGCTGAGGCAGGAGAATTGCTTGAACCCAGGAGGTGGAGATTGCAGTGAGCGGAGATTGTGCCACTGTACTCCAGCCTGGGCGGCAGAGCAAGATTCTGTCTTGGAAAACAAACAAACGAACAAAAACTCTAAAGCTAATTACTTCACTGACTTCTCTATCTTTACTGATGAAATTAGGTATGTTATACATGTATAACATATATAAAACATTCCTTTCTATGCAGGCAAGCTACAGTTCTGAGGGATTAAAGACACTTTAGCTAATAGGTGGTGGAGAACAAACTGCCTCTGGCTTGCTATTCTACTCTGTTCTTTTCGTTTTCTCCCACAGCATTTAGTTTACACAAATTGACAACTAAAATTAATTTTTTTCTAATGATAAAAGTATTATTTTTCTAAAGATAGAAAGAGGGAAATAGAATGAAAAATTCTGAGATGATCCATAAGCACAGGGAAGGCAAGGGGAGACAACTATACCAGTATGATCTGACAGGATGTGACTGATTCTACCAGTTTGTTAAAAGTGCAGTATTTTAAGGACAACACATGCTCTCTTTGGAAAGCAATCTTTCAAAGCAAAGTCTTTTCCTCCAAATAGACACTTACATATACTTTAGAGTAAGAAGGACACATATGTGATACTTACTGTGTTGTTTATTTCAATAGAATTTTCATGGCAGATGACTTTGCAGATGAAAGTTGCTTTAAAAATTATAAGTATAAAGGAGATCTTAATACAGAACGTAACTTGAGAAGGAATACATTGATTGAAAGGCCTAGTATACCAACTGAATTCTCAAGTACTGATATGATCTCATTCTGTATTAGGGAGAAAATACATTCATTGAACATAATTGCTCTCAGAGCTCAATGAGCACAATAATTGTATTGTGCAGAGAAAAAGGAAAAAGAATGTGGTATTATGATTTAATTTATGCTGGTACAGAAGTGGGTTAGCTCAAAATTTTTGGGAAAAATCATTATTTTAATGCAATTAAATATTTATTTCTTAATTTTTCACCAGATTACATCTAATAATTAACTTGTGAGAGAATATGTATTGATCCTTATAACTGAAATATATTTACTATGTCACAGCTTACATTTACACCATAAAACAGGAAATAATGTATCACAACAAGGCTGTCATCTTTGTCGTTGCTTTGCAAGCAATACTATTGTGAACCCAGAAAATCTGAGACAGGTCTCAGTTAATTTAGGAAGCTTATTTTGCCAAGGTTGAGAACGTGCCCACAACACAGCTTCAGGAAATCTTGAAAACATGTGCCCAAAGTGGTTGGTCAGGGCACGTCGATAATAAGGTCTTTGGAGTAAAAGCCTGTGAGGAAAGGCATACCTGTAAGTGCTAGGCTGCCAATAATAAGGGAGGAGGAAGTGAGGGGTAAAGTCTTGAATAGTCCTCCTATTTTCCGGATCTTGCTGATCGTCGAGGTTATGAATTTTATACATCTTAGGGAGACATGAGACATTAATCAATGTATGTAAGAAGTACATTGGTTTTGGTTTGGTCTGAAAAGGTGGGACAACTTGAAGCAAAGGCAGCAAGACTTTAAATGGGGAGGGAACTTCCAGGTCACAGATAGGTGACACAAAAAGAGGTCCATTCTTTTGACTTTCTGATTAGCCTTTCCAAAGGAGGCAATCATATATGCATCTATTGCAGTGAGTAGAGGGATAACTTTGAATAGAATGGGAGGCAGGTTTGCCCTAAGTACTTTCCAGCTTCAGTTTTCCTTAGTGATTTTGGGCACCCAAGATATTTTATTTTCACACTATGTATTATGAAGTAAATTTGCTTAATTTTTACATACATTATAAATGTAAAGAATTTCTTGACCATCAATCATAATCAATATAGTACACTGAATATTATGTATTTGAACATTCGATGTTTTCTAATTCGGAAATTTTTTAGTTTCCAATTTTGTTATATTCAAGGTATAGTTCTAAGACCTTTGCAGAGAAATAAAAAGTAAACTGAACGTTAAAAATATGAAACTATATCTTATGTAACAAACAGTGTAATGGTATAAAAATAATAATAGAATAATCATGTAAATAAGTTTACAATTGAAAACAGTAAGGAAACTACAAGGTGTGAAAGTAATTAATAGAAGAATTAACATTAACTATGAGGTTTGAGAAGGCTTTTCTTCAGGAGGGGAGATGTTAATGAGCTAAGATAATGGAGTAGTGTATGTAAATATTCACTGAAGTCATGTCACGAGTAAGATCATCTAATGAGAAATTATACAAATAGAGATAGATTGAGAGAGAGGGAGAGAGAGACTTCTTATGAAACTTCAGTTTTAATGGTCCAGTTAAAATTGAAAAGTCAAAAAAGAGAACTGAGAAAGAGTGGCTAAAATAGGCAAAAATCCAGAAGTTTTCATGGAAGACAAGGATCGAGAGTGCATCCAGAAGGACAGGGTCATAAACAGTTCTGAATTCTGCTGAGACGTCAAGCAAGATAAAGACAAAAATTTCCCTTGGTTTAGCGACAGATATGTCATTGGACACTTTAGCTGGTTCTTGGCTGAATGCTGTAGACAGAAAATGCAGATTAAAATGTTAGAGTCATGAATGAAGACAGCTGTTCTGACGCGGTAGAAGTGGAGATGGAAAGAAGGAGGTGAACGTCATTGGTATTTAGGATACACAACTGACCAGATCTTTTGGTGGACTCTACATGGAATGAAAGGGAGAAGACAAAATGAATTATGACGTCTAATTGTCTCCTTGCTGACAGTGATAGTCACTGAGACAGAAAACGCAGGAAATAGAAAAGCTGTGGGGTTTTGTTTATTTTATTTTATATTTTTTAGTGGGATGGAATGTATGAAATTGTAAATTTTATTTTGGGCATACTGAGCTTCAAATGACTTGGGGTTAACTAAATACACGAGTGGAAAAAACTTATTGAATATGCTGATCTGAAGATCAGAAGGGTAGACAGAGAAAGAAGGGACTGTGAGAGGCAGAAATGTAGCAGGATGGGAGAAATTTTATTTTAAGGCAATGAGAGGAACTCACTTGAGGAGAAGGTAAATATCAAAAGGGAAAAGAGATCATTGATAGCTTAGAAGATAGGCGTGGATGAGAACCAATCACAGGTGGAGTAATTAGCTTTAGGTGACAGGAAAAATAATTCTGTTATTGTAATAGGAGGGGAGAAGGGTAGCAAAGGATCCTGGATATGTTTAATTATAGTAAAATAAGGGGTATGCCTTCTATTTTTCCCTAAAGTAGAATGTGAGAAATTGAATCCTACTTAACTGCTGAAATGGAGTGGGAATGGGAGGATGGGAGTTTGGGAAATGTGTGCTATACTCTATAGGCTGAAAAATGTGATGGACAGTTATTGTAAGGAATAATATGGATGATGATTAAGTAACAACAGGAAAAAATGAATGCCTGTTTAGAAGAGAGAGAGATTCACTGGTTTCTGTTTGGTAAGTGAATACTACAGAAGGAGGGATGTGAGAGGTGGCTCAGATTTTGTAGAAGCAGCAGGGCATGCATGGCTAGAATACAGAATGAGTAAATCTATTAGTGGCTGTATTGGGTCATTCTTGCACTGCTATAAATAAACACCTGAGACTACGTAATTTATAAAGAAAAGAGTTTTGATTGGCTCATGGCTCCACAGGCTGTACAGGATGCATGATGCTAACATCTGCTTGGCTTCTGGGGAGGCCTCAGGAAACTTACAATCATGTCAGAAGGTGAAGAGGAAGCAGGCATGTCTTATATAACCAGAGCAAGAGCAAGAGAGAGGCGGGGACGTACTACACACTTTAAACAACCAGATCTCACAACTCACTCACTATCATAAGAACAGGACCAAGGGGGAAGTATTCCCCCATGATCAAAACACCTACCACCAGGCCCCACCTCTGACACTGGTGATTATAATTTGACTGAGATTTGAGCAGGGACACAGATCCAAACCATATCATTCCATCCATTGTCCCTCCCAAATCTCATGTTTAACATTGCAATATGCAGTCATCCCCTCCCAACAGTCCCCTAAAATCTTAATTCATTCTAGAACTAACTCAAAAGACCAAAGTCCAAAGTCTCATCTAAGACAAAGCTAGCCCAGATCGCCTATGAGCCTGTAAAATTAAAAGCACAAGTTAGTTACTCCCAAGATATAATGGGGCTATAGGCATTAGGCAAACACTCTTGTTCCAAAAGGAAGAAATTGGCCAAAACAAAAGGCATACGGGCCCCATGCAAGTCTGAAACCCAGCAGGGAAGTTATTCATCCTTAAAGCTGCAAAATAATCTCCATTGACTCCACGTATCCATCTGGGACATACTGGGGCCAGAGGTGAGCTTCCAAGGCCTTGGGAATCTCCAGTTTTGTGGCTTTTCAGGGTTCAGCCCTTATGGTTACTGTCATGGACTTGTGTTGAATGTGGTTCTCCCAGGTGCAGGGTGCAAACTGCCAGTGCATCTACAATTCTGGAGTCTAGAGGATAATGGCTCTCTTCTCACTGCTCCACCAGGCAGTGCTCCAGTGGAGACTCTGTGGGGGATCCAACCCCACATTTCCTCTCCACATTGCCCTCACAGAGGTTCTCTCATGAGGGCTCTGCCCATGCAGCAGGCTTCTATCTGGACATCCAGGCTTTTCCATACATCATCTGAAATTAAGGCAGAGGCTCCCAAGCCTCAACTCTTGCATTTTGTGCACCTGCAGGCTTAACACCACATGGAAGCCATCAAGATTTATGGTTTGCAGTGGTCCAAGCTGTGCCTGGGTCCCTTGGAGCCACAGCTGGGACTAGAACAGTGGGCACACAGGGAGTGATATCGTTATGCTGCTCAGGGAAGTGGGACACTGGACATGGCACCCCAAACCATTCTTTCGTTCTAAACTTTCAGGCCTTTGATGGGAGGGGCTGCCATGCATGTCTCTAAAATGTCTTCAAGGCCTTTTCCCTGTTGTCTTGGATATTAGCACTTGGCTCCTTTTTACTTATTCAAATTTCTGAAGCCAGCTTGAACTCTTCCACTGAAAATAGACTTTTCTTTTCTATTGGGCTGCAAATTTTCCAAATTTGTATGCTTTGCTTCTTTTTTAAACATAAGTTCCAGTTTCAGGTCATTTTTTTGCTTATGCATGTTAGCTTAAGTTGTTAGACACAGCCAGGTCACAAATGGGAAGCAAATGAGGGGAGCCTTATGGTTGTCCAGGGTTACTGCTTTGTAACAGTTCTGAGGCCATAGTGAAGAAAAGGTTAGCCCAGATGGAGACTAGAATTCTCCCTGAATTGAGGAAACAGACCTGACAGTCGGAGACGGTTCTAACTTCTTCTAACTTCGATGGTTAGAAATTTCTTCTGCCAGTTACCCTAAATCATCACTCTCAAGTTCAAAATTCCACAGGTCCCTAGGGCAAGGGAAAAATCCAACCAAGGTCTTTGCCAAGGTGTAACAAATGTGTCCTTTGCTCCAGTTCCCAATAAGTTCCTCACTTCCATCTGAGACCTCCTCCGTCTGGACTTCATTGTTGGTATCACTATCAGCATTTTGGTCACAACAATTTAACAAGTCTCTAGGAAGTTCCAAATTTTCCCTCTTCTTCCTGTCTTCTTCTGAGCCCTCCATACTCTTCCAACCTCTACCTGTTATCCAGTTTCAAAGATGCTTCCACGTTTTCAGGTATCTTTATAGAAATACTCCACTCCTGATACCATTTTTTTTTGTACTGAATTGTTCTCGCATTGCTATAAAGAAATACCTGAGACCAGGTAATTTATAAAGAAAAGACGTTTAATTGGATCACAGTTTGGCAGTCTGGACAAGATGCATGACGCTGGCATCTGCTTGACTTCGGTGGAGGCCTCAGAAAACTTACAATCATGGCAGAAGGTGAAGGGGAAGCAGGGACATCTTACATGCCAGAGCAGGAGCAAGAGAGAGAGGGGAGGTGATGCTCACCTTTGACACAACCAGATCTCATGATAACTCACTTTATCATGAGAAGAGCCCCAAGTGGGAAATCTGCCCCCACATACAACCACCTGCCAAGAGGACCCTCCTCCAACACTGGGTATTACAACTGGAACTGCAATTTGTACAGGCACAGATCCAAGCCATATCAGTGGGGTAATTAATAGGGTTGTCAGATTAAGTCTGACATGAGTAGACTAGTGGCTTATTTTGGAGACAAGGAACAAACAAGTTTAGCTGAAAGTTGAAGACCAGTTTCTTCAGGCATTACATTTTGATTAGCTGTGACAATTAAATCAAACCACCTTGGATGCTTGTACACGGGGACTTGAAAGTTGTAGAAACTGGGCCATGAGAAACTTAAGCTACCAGAAGTTTGAAAAACAATTTGGAGCCATGAATGTTGGGAATTGGGAATACCCAGAAGGCTAGTACAGAATTCATATGAAAAGTAATGAAGATCTGAAATAACACGGAAATAGGCAGGCAATAAATGATTCCAAAGTGCATTCTGAAATGCCAATGTTTCTTATGCTTTATTGAAATTTCCCATTCCAATTTTGAAACAGATATCCTGGGGTTTTTGTTTTGTTTTCCTTTTTTGGTCTCTATGTAGAGAAATCCAGAATGGAAAATACCATCATTAAGAAGCTTGTTGAGCCATCTGTCTGACTGGGAGGCTATTTCCCGTGGTTCTAACTAATGGTAATGACTTTGAATTTTATTTCAATTTTTAAAAGGAGTGAAAAAAGTTACATTGTACTGTATGAAAGAAAAATGTTCACAGTGATAGGATAACTGTTCTCCTCTATTTTGAGAGCCCACTTCATCAGTTAAGTACCACTAACCAATTTTTAAAGAAGAGTTAAGATGTTTGTCTCAGAAAAATAAAAATAATAAAAGTGTTTATCAAGATTTCCTTCTCCAAGCTAAGGTTCTATTTTGCTTGTAATCCATCCAGTTTTTTCCTCAGGCATTAAGCATTATACTAAAATTGGAATAGAAAGACAAAACGCTTTATGTTAGAGCACCTATATCCAAAAAGCTGAAGTGAAGAACAAAACAAAACTTATTATACTCTACTTGGTGCTGTATTGAGCTTTCTTCTTGCTTCTCTCTTAAATGTTTGGTTTCAGAATTTTCAGGTAACAAAATTAATTGTCTACATTACATTACTTGAAGGCTCCCCACAGTTCTTAGGGCATATATCTTACATTGTAATAATCTCAAAGTGATTAAATGTTTTGATAAAGTATACAAAATTATTTCAAAATTTAATGTATTTGAAAATAGTGTATCAGAGACTTTGCTTTCAGTCAGGATGAAGAAAAGAGGACTTGATTTACCCTCCTGACTAAAATAACAACAAAAAACTAAACTAATACAAAACAATAATTTTTAAGGCACTAAAAATTTAGCAACAAAGAATAGTGATTCTTAAGAAATGGGAAGCAAATGAGGGGAGCCTTATGGTTGTCCATGGTTACTGCTTTATGACAGTTCTGAGGCCATGGTGAAGAAAAGGTTAGCCCAGGTGGAGACCAGAATTCTCCCCAAATTGAGGAAACAGAACTGACAGTCAGAGTGGAATAGAGAACCTAAAATATGTAGGGTTCAGTACTGGTGATTACAGAACTGAAAAAATTTAAAGAGAAATTTGGGAGCCTGTAGAGTTTCCCCCTCAAGTGCTCAGCAGAATACTGATTAGTACTCAAGTGTGAGAAAACAATCCGAGGCTAGGGAGAATAATCACCTAAAGGATTAATGGTGAGAGGGCTGGGAATAGTGATGTTTCCACCAAGCATCCCAGAAAACCTCATGAATCATGTAGCATTGGGTAGAGGTCACAGAATGGTCTTGCCTCAATAGCGGAGAATAATAAGCCCTACACTGAGCACTGTGCCAATTCTGCCTAAAATTCTTCCAAAAAGATAAAAAGGGTCAAATGACTCCCCTACTTGACCACTTCCTAGAAGAATATATTTATAAAATATAAAAATAACAGTTACCCAGATAAAATTCACAGTATCTGAAATCTAATAAAAATTATCAAACATATAAAAAAGCAGGGAAATATGACTGATAATAGAGACGAATCAATCAATCAAAATGAATGCAGAATGGACAGAGGTTTTAGAATTAACAGACAAGTATATGGAAACAAATACAACTATATCTCATATGTTCAAAGACACACAGATGCCATTAAAAAGACTCAGAACTTGTAGTGATAAAAGCAACTGGGTAAGTGAAAAATATTCTCGATGGTATTACAGCAAATAATACACTGCAAAATGAAAGATTTGTGGACCTGAAAAGAGAGGTTCAAAGATTTATAGCAAGAAAAACTGTCTTACATGAAACTCAGAGAGAAAAGGGAATCAAATCAAGTGAGCAGGCCATAAAATAACTCTCAATGTATCTATAAGCATTGAAATCATACAATGTATGTACTACAATACAACCACAATAGATTTAAATTAGAAATTCATTAAAAATTCTCTAGGAGATATGCAGATATTTGTACATAAAATAACACAATAATCCATGTGTCAAAAAAATTAGGAAGTATTTCAAATTTGATTTAAATAAAGGCACACAAAATACAACAGATTCTGGCGACGTTGCAAAGAAAGCAACATTTTTACACTGTTGGTGGGAGTGTAAATTAGTCTATTGTGGAAAACAATGTGGTGATTCCTCGAAGATCTAGAGGCAGAAATACCATTTCTATCCCAGCTATACCATTACTGAATACATACCCAAAGAAATATAAATCATTCTATTATAAAGATTCATGCACGTGTATATTCATTGTAGCACTTTTCACAATAGCAAAGACATGGAATCTATCTAAATGCCTTTCAATGATAGGTTACATAAAGAAAATGTGGTATATATACACTCTGGAATACTATGCAGCCATAAAAAGAATGAGATCATGTCCTTTGTAGGGACATGGATGGAGTTGGAAACCATTATTCTCAGTAAACTGAAAACGCAGAAACATAACATCAAACACCACATATTCTCACTTACAAGTGGGAGTTGTATGATGAGAATATATGAGGAGGACCAATACACGCTGGGACCTTTCAGGGGTGGGGGCCTGGGAGGAGGGAGAGCATCAGAAAGAATAGCTTATTGTTGCTGGGCTTAATACCTAGGTGATGGGTTGATTGTGCAGCAAACAATACTGGCACATGTTTACTTATGTAACAAACCTGCACATCCTCCACATGTACCATGGAACTTATAATAAAAATTGAAAAAAATTAAAATACAGGTATGTAAAATTCTGTGAGATGTGGCAAAAACAGTGTTTAATTGGAAATTTGTAACATTATATATCCATACTAGGAGAGATGAAAGTTCATAAATCATGGTCTTTAGCTTCTTATTAAAAAACTGCAAAAGAAGAGCAAATTAAACATGAAGTAGGAATATAAAAGAAACTGTAAAGATCAGCATGAAAATCAGTGAAGCAAAAAACAGAAAAACAATAGAAAAAGAAAAGAAACCAAAAACTAGTTCTTTGAAAGTATCAATTGATAAACCTCTAGCTAGACTGACCAAAACAAAGAGAGAGAGGACACATGTTGTCAATATCAGGATGGGAATATAACATTATTATCACGATTTGATAATAAGATTATCACATGCTTCCCCTGTCTTCCACCTTCCCATCATATCAACAGGGTTCCTGTATAATAAAAATAGATTACAGCTGAAAGAGCTGTCAGGCTCACATTCTATTTAAGAAGGAGTTTTTAGGGAAACTCAAAGATTGAATGAATGACAAGAGCAAAGATATTAGAGTAAACAAAAGGCTGAAATGTATAGCTACAAGAGAATTTAAAATTAGCCCAAATCCTAGTCAGATTGATGTAACACCTCAAAATAAAGGACAGCTTACCTACCTCTGTTCCTTTTGCCCAATACATCATGTTGGCTTTAAACAAAAAAGTTTAAGTCTTGCCAAAAGACGGGAAAAAATGTCTGAAGATATAAAGCAAACATAACAAGACTCATATATGATACAGATTTTGAAATTATCAGACAGAATTTAAAATTTAAAATTAAACTTAAATTTTTAAAATTAAACTTAAATTAATCACAGTTTTAAGTTTTCTAATGAAAAAAGTAGACAACATGTAATAACAGGTAGATAAAGTAAAGATAAAGAAAATTTAATAAAGAATTAAAAAGAGATTCTAGGAATAAAAAATGCTAACAGAAATGCAGAAATGCTTTGATGAGCTCATCAGCCAGCTCGGCGTGGCTGAGGAAAGAATCAGTGAAGAAGCTGAAGATCTATCCATAGAAACTTTTTGAACAGAAATTACAAGAAAATTAATTTTAGAAAGCTACACAATGGAAATTTCAAGATCCGCAGACTGTCTCAAAATGTTCAGCATATATGTAACAGGAATACTAGAATGAGAATGAGAAGACAGACAAGGGAAGAATATTTGAAGTAATAATGGCTGAGAACCTGCTAAAAGTAACAATAGACACCAAACCATAGAGCAAGAATCTCAGTGAACACTAAGCAGGATAAATACCAAAAATAAAACAAAAAATAAATCCAAAATTGTACTTTGTTATAGCAAATTCAGATTATTGAAAACTAAGGACAAAGACAAAATCTCAAAAGTAGCAACTAGAGAACAAAACACCTTACTATAGAGAAATAGGAAAGTTAAAAAATATATATATTTATATATAAATGGCTGATATATGAGATATATATATATCACAATAGAAATTTCAAGATCTACAGACTATCTCAAAATGTTCAGCATATATGTAACAGGAATACTACAATGAGAATGAGAAGACAGACAAGGGAAGAAGAATATTTGAAGTAATAATGGCTGAGAACCTTCTAAAAGTAATAACAGACACCAAACCATACAGCAAGAATCTCAGTGAACACTAAGCAGAATACCAAAAACAAAACCAAAAAAAAATCTAAACCTATACTTTTACACATATAATACATAAATATATATATTTCTCATATATATCAGAGAAATAAGGACCAGTTATATATATAATTTATACATATGTATCTTGAACACTGATATATATTATATATATGTGACATATATCATATGTGTGTATATATATATATCAGCCTTCCAATAACAAACATTCTGAAATAATTTATTCACCACTATAAATATATACATACACACACACACACACACACACACACACACACACACCAGCCTTCTCTTAAAAGACCATGGCAGCAAGAAAAATTGGGGCAACATTTCTAAAGTGATGAAGGAAAAAATTTACTAAACTAGAATACTGTATCTAGCAAAATTACTATTCAAAAATGAAGAAATATTTCCCCTGACAACCAAAAACCAAAGAGATTTATTGCAAACAGAAGATCCATACTATTTTAAAAAGTTATATTATTCAGTGAGAAAAATATAATCTAGATCACAAAATCAGATCTACACACACACAAAAGAATAGTGTCCCAGAAGGAACAAATACAGGTAAAATAAATTAAAATTTAAATTGGTTCAATAGATAAATTTGCATTCAAAGCCAAAATAACAATCATATATTGATTATAAAATATGTATACATAAAATGAATGACATCAATGTTATAAGGGAGAGGAAATAGTAATGCTCTGCTATAAGGTGTGTGCATTAACTGTAAAATAATGTTATTTGAAAGTATACATAGATTGGTTGTACATTTACAGTATATTGTAAACTCTAGAACAAACACTAAAATATTCAAAAAATAAAGCATAATTTTAAACACTATAAGGACAGAAAATGGAATCATTTAAAATATTTGATTAAAACCAGAGAGCGCAGAAAAAAAGCAGATTAAAAAATTAAAACTTTGTTCTTTGAAAGGCTTTCTCTTTTTTCTTAGTTGAGTGATACTTAACAATTTACTTATTTCCTTTCCAAATAAATGCAGACATGTTTCTGTTTTTAACTTTCCAAATCTGTTCTCAGTTTTTAAAATTTTTAAAATGCCTAGTAAATAATGTAAATATTTATGGTGTACAGCATTGTGTTTCGATATACGTATACACTGAAGAATGGTTAAATCAAGCAATTTAACATATGCATTACCTCACACACAAATTTTTTGTGGTGAGAACATGCTTCTCGCAGTGATTTTTAAGTATACAATTCATTGTTATTAACTGTAGTCGGCATGGTGTACAATAGATCTCTTGCACTTACTCCTGCCATCTAACTCAAATCTGGTGTCTTTTGACCAATATCTCCACAGTCCCTTCACCTATGCTGCTTATCTCTGGTAAATGCTGTGTTATGTTCTCTTTCTGAAAGTTCATTTTATTTAGATTCTACATATAAATGGATCTATGATGTAGTATTTGTCTTTCTGTGCTTGGCTTATTTTACTTAACATAACGCTCTGAAAGTTCATTCATGATGTCACCTCTTTTAAAGTCAAATAGTACTCATTTTGTACATATACTACTTTTATTTGTCTATTCATCTATTCATGGACACTGAGATTGATTCCAATATCTTAAAAATTGGGAATAATGATTCAATAAACATTGGAATGAAGATATCTTTTCTACATAATGATATCATTTAATTTGGATATATACCCAAAAAGGGATTGCTGGGTCATACGGTAGTTCTGTTTTTAATTTCTTTAGGAATATTCATGCTGTTTTCCACAATAGCTGCATCAATCCACATTCCCATAAAGAGCATACAAATGTTCTTTTCTGCAAACTCTCCCCAACACTTGTTGTTATCTCTTATATGTGCATATAAGAAATCCTGTGAGTATGGTTATTTTTAGAGAATAGCCATCCTGACAGGATGATGCAATATGTATTTTATGGTATTGTCATGTGTATTAAATGGTCTTTCTTTTCTGGATTCATTAAGAGGAATAATATGCCTTTAAAAGGGTACTTGCAAAACATATAGCAGAAGGAGGAGCAGGCAGCAAACTTTGCTGTTCTGCATGGTGATACCCAGGCAAACAGGGTCTGGAGTGGACCTCGAGCAAACTCCAGTAGACCTGCAGCAGAGGGGCCTGACTGTTGGAATGAAAACTAACAAACAGAAAGGAATAGCATCAAGATCAACAAAAAGGACATCCAGATACAGAAACCCAATCCAAAGGTCACCAACATCAAAGACCAGAGGTAGATAAATTCACGAAGATGGGGAGAAACCGGCATAGAAAGACTGAAAAATTCCAAAACCCAGAACGCCTCTTCTCCTCGAAAGGATCACAATTCCTTGCCAGCAAGGGAACAAAACTGGATGGAGAATGAGTTTGATGAATTGACAAAAGTAGGTTTCAGAAGGTGGGTAATAACAAACTCCTCTGAGCTAAAGGAACATGTTCTAACTCAATGCAAGGAAGATAAAAAGGTTAGATGAATTGCTAACTGGAATAACCAGTTTAGAGAAAAACATAAATGACCTGATGGAGTTGAAAACACAGCACAAGAAAACTTCGCGAAGCATACACTAGTTTCAATAGCTGAATCGATCAAGCAGAAGAAAGGATATCAGATATTGAAGATTAACTCAATAAAATAAAGTGAGAAGATAAGTTTAGAGAAAAAAGAGTGAAAAGAAATAAACAAAGCCTCCAAGAAATACGGGATTATGTGAAAAGACCAAATCTACGTTTGATTGGTGTGTGTAAAAGTGATGGGGAGAATGGAACCAAGCTCGAAAACACTCTTCAAGATATGATCCAGGAGAACTTCCCCAACCTAGTAAGACAGGCCAACATTCAAATTCAGGAAATACAGAGAACACCACAAAGATACTCCTCTAGAGGAGCAACCCCAAGACACATAATCATCAGATGCACCAAGGTTGAAATGAAGGAAAAAATGTTAAGGGCAGACAGAGAGAAAGGTTGGGTTACCCACAAAGGGAAGCCCATCAGACTAACAGCAGATCTCTCTGCAGAAACCCTGCAAGCCAGAAGAGAGTGGGGACCAATATTCAACATCCAGTAAATGGAAAGCAAAAACAAACAAACAAAAAAAGCAGGAGTTGCAATCCTAGCCTGTGATAAAACAGACTTTAAACCACAAAGATCAAAAGAGACAAAGAAAGACACTACATAATAATAAAGGGATCAATGCTACAAGAAGAGCTAACTATCCTAAATATATATGCACCCAATACAGGAGCACCTAGATTCATAAAGCAAGTTCTCAGAGACTGACAAACAGACTTAGACTCCCAAATAATAATAGTGGGAGATTTTAACACCCCACGGTCAATATCAGATCAACGAGACAGAAATTAACAAAGCTATCCAAGACTTGAAGTCAGCTCTGGACAAAGCAAACCTAATAGACACCTACAGAACTATCCAGCCTAAATCAACAGAATATACATTCTTCTCAGCACATCACACTTATCCTAAAATTGACCACATAATTGGAAGTAAAACACTCCTCAGCAAAAGCGAAAGAATGGAAATCATAAAAAACAGTTTCTCAGACCACAGTGCAATCAAATTAGAACTCAGTATTAAGAACCTCACTCAAAACCACACAACTACATGGAAACTGAACAACCTGCTCCTGAATGACTACTGGGTAAATAATGCAATGAAGGCAGACATAAAGATGTTCTTTGAAATCAATGAGAACAAAGACACAACGTACCAGAACTTCTGGGACACATTTAAAGCAGTGTGTTTTTGTCATAAAGTCTTTGCCCATGCCTATGTCCTAAATAGACATGATCTGCCTATGATCTAAACTGGACACCTTAACATCACAATTAAAAAGAACTAGAGGAGCAAGAGCAAACAAATTCAACAGCTAGCAAAAGGCAAGAAATAGCTAAGATCAGAGCAGAACTGAAGGAGACAGAGGCACAAAAAAACCTTCAAAAATATCAATGAATACAGGAGCTGGTTTTTTGAAAAGATCAACAAAATAGATAGACCACTAACCAGAATGGTAAAGAAGAAAATAGAGAAGAATAAAATAGATGCAATAAAAAATGATAAAGGGGATATCACCAGTGATCATACAGAAATACAAACTACCGTCAGAGAATACTATAAACACCTCTATGCAAATAAAATAGAAAATGCAGAAGAAATGGATAAATTCCTGGACACATACACCCTTCCAAGACTAAATCAAGAAGAAGTTGAATCCCTGAATAGACCAATAACAGGCTCTGAAATTGAGGCAGTAATTAATAATCTACCAACGAAAAAAAGTCCAGGACCAGACGGATTCACAGCCGAATTCCACCAGATGTACAAAGAAGAGCTGGTACCCATTTCCTTCTGAAACTGTTCCAAACAACAGAAAAGGAGGGAATCCTCCCTAACTCATTTTAAGAGGCCAGCATCATCCCGATACCAAAACCTGGCAGAGATACAACAAAAAAAGAAAATTTCAGGCCAATATCCCTGGTGAACACTTATGTGAAAAACCTCAATAAAATACTGGCAAACTGAATCCAGCAGCACATCAAAAAGCTTATCCACCACGACCAAGTCAGTTCCATCCCTGAGATGCAAGGCTGATTCAACATATGCAAATCAATAAATGTAATCCATCACTTAAACAGAACCAATAACAAGAAACACATGATTATCTCAATAGATGCAGAAAAGGCCTTCGACAAAATTCAACAGCTCTTCATGCTAAAAATCTCTCAACAAACCAGGTATTGATGGAACATATCTCAAAATAGTAAGAGTTATTTATGACAAACCCAGAGACAATATCATACTGAAGGGGCAAAAACTGGAAGCATTCCTTTTGAAAACTGGCACAAGACAAGGATGCCCTCTCTCACCACTCCTATGCAACATAGTAGTGGAAGTTCTGGCCATGGCAATCAGGCAAGAGAAAGAAATAAAGTGTATTCAATTAGAAAAAGAAGAAGTCATATTGTCTGTTTGCAGATGACATGACTGCATATTTAGAAAACCCCATAGTTTCAGCCAAAAATCTCCTTAAGCTGATAAGCAACTTCAGCAAAGTCTCAGGATACGAAATCAATGTGCAAAAATCACAAGCATTCCCGTACACCAATAACAGAGAGCCAAATCATGAGTGAACTCCCATTCACAATTTCTACAAAGAGAATAAAATACCTAGGAATACAACTTACAAGAGATGTGAAGGATCTCTTCAAGGAGAATTACAAACTACTGCTCATAAGAGAGGACACAAACAAATGGAAAAATATTCCATGCTCATGGATAGGAAGAATCAATATTGTGAAAATGGCCATATTGCCCATAGTAATTTATAGATTCAATGCCAACCCCATCAAGCTACCATCGACTTACTTCACAGAATTGGAAAAACTACTTTAAATTTCATATGGAATCAAAAAAGAGCCCACATAGCCAAGAAAATCCTAAGCAAAAAGAACAAAGCTAGAGGCAGCGTGCTACCTGACTTCAAACTACAAGGCTACCGTAACCAAAACAGCACGGTCCTGGTACCAAAACAGATATATAGACCAAAGGAACAGAACAGAGGCCTCAGAAATAACGCCACATATCTACAACTTTCTGATCTTTGACAAACCTGACAAAAACAAGCAATGGCGAAAGAATTCCCTATTTAATAAATGGTGTTGGGAAAACTGGCTGGCCACATGCAGAAAGTTGAAACTGAATCCCTTCCTTACACCTTACACAAAAATTAACTCAAGATGGATTGAAGACTTAAACATAAGACCCAAAACCATAAAAACCCTAGAAGAAAACATAGGCAATACCATTCAGGACATAGGCATGGGCAAAGACTTTATGACTAAAGCTCCAAAAGCAACTGCAACAAAAGCCAAAATTGACAAATAGGATCTAATTAAACTGAAGAGCTTCTGCATAGCAAAAGAAACTATCATCACAGTGAACAGGCAACCTACTGAATGGGAGAACATTTTTGCAATCTATTCATCTGACAAAGGGCTAATATCCAGAATCTACAAAGAACTTGAACAAATTTACAAAAAAAAAAAAAACCCATAAAACAGTGGGCAAAGAATATGAACAGACATTTCTCAAAACAAGACATTTGTGCAGCTAACATATGAATAAACGCTCATCATCACAGGTCACTAGAGAAATGCAAATCTAAACCACAATGAGATACCATCTCACGCCAGTTAGAATGGCAATCATAAAAAACTCAGGAAATGAGATGCTGGAAACGAGATGCTGGAAAGGATGTGGAGAAATAGGAATGCTTTTACACCGTTGGTGGGAGTGTAAATTAGTTCTACCATTGTGGAAGACAGTGTGGTGATTCCTCACGGATCCAGAACCAGAAATACCATTTGACCCAGAAATCCCATTACTGGGCATATACCCAAAGGACTATAAATCATTCGACTATAAAGAAACATGGATGAAGCTGGAATCTATCATTCTCAGCAAACTAACACAAGAACAGAAAACCAAACATCACATGTTCTCACTCATAAGTGGGAGCTGAACAATGAGAACACATGGACACTGGGGGGCTGTATCATGCACTGGGGCCCGTCGGGGACTGGGGGGCTGGGAGAGAGAGAGCATTAGGAGAAATACCTAAGGTAGATGACCAAGTGTTCTCATTGTTCAGTTCCCACCTATGAGTGAGAACATGCATTCACAACCCTTGTATACGGTTGCGTAGTATTCCATGGTGTATATGTGCCACATTTTCTTTATCCAGTCTATCATTGATGGGCATTTGAGTTGGTTCAAAGTCTTTGTTATTGTGAACAGTGCTGCAATAAACATACATATGCATGTGTCTTTATAGTAGAATGTTGATATTTTCACCATGCTCTCTATGATTCTTGGATATGTATTGGAATTTGTGTTCCTATCACATTTAGACTGAAAATTCTGAAAGAGCCCCATAAATATTAACTTTTGTTATAAGTGTATTTTACCAATGTCAAAAATTCTCATAAAATTTGTTTTTTCAAAAACTTTCCCATGAGCTTAATTTCCAAGTATGTGTGATTTTAATCAATTATATGTTGTATAAAAGTTTATTTTATGTATCAGTTCACTAACATAAATTCATTGCAAATAAAATACTGCCTCAAATTCTTCATTCTTAAGATACTTGTGATGACAAATTTCATTTTTTCTAGTGTGGTTCCAGTTACACTCACCATATTTTTGCCCATGTGCCACGATCTACACCTACCTAGCTTGTGGTTGTACTCTGAGAATTAGAATAACCATTTTGTGTAGAATACAAAAAGATTTGCAAGATAATTTAAGACAAACTTTCAGTGTAAAATATCTCTGTGGAATTAAGTCACATACTGCAGTCTGGTGGCTGCAAGGATATGTAATAAAGGAGAAAGAGATCACATTATTTCATGCTTATTGTGACACATATATAAAAGTCTTCTATTGGTCATGATAATTTCCAGGAATAAATTTAACATGTGGGACTCATATAAATACATTTGGAGTCAAAGATAGATGGCCAAGTCATATATTTAAATTCCATCTGTTCGAAGGAGGGTTTCATAAATTGAGAATATTATGGTATTTAAATCAATGAATTTTTAGATTTATTATGATTTAGATCCTTTCTTACAAAATGCATATTTTATTTTCATTAAGTTAACCTTAACAATAAAATATCCCTGCTTACATTTTACAAACTTTGTTTTTATGTAAAAAATTACACTGAATGCTATAAACATTAAATACTTCTTTAATATTTATCTATTTTTTTCTAGTAATTTTTCTTTAACTTTAAATCCACAGATGTATCCCTGACATATTCTGGCCTGTTAAAACCAATTCTTTACTTGTCTTTTTAAATTCTTGGCTAAATTATAAGAGTGTGAGACCTGATGTACAATTAACAAAAAAATCTGTCATGTGGAATACTACGAATTACAACATAAAAAGGAACATGATATAAAATTTCACAATAAGCAAATGTCAGTGTACCTATAATTTTTTTCTAAAGCCTTTGGAACTATTTTAAAAGGTAATAGCATAAGATGGCTTCAGCAATAACAATCTGAATAGAATGCAGAAAATATTTCCTTACTTTTTCTATCTAGAAAATGGAACCACCAAATTAAGCTCTCTCATACTAGAACGCATCAGATAAATGATAAATTTAACCCCATTTTTCCTCACATCATTTAAACAACGGAGTCAATTAAGTGGAACATTAAAAACCGATGAACCAAAGAGTGGCATAAAATAGCAATTAGAAATAATGAGTTCCTGAAGTAAAATGACAAGGAAGAAGTCATGAAAGACAGTATTAGAACCAATAATTAATGAGAAGTGACAGTGAAGAATTGAAATGCCAAATTCAATAGCGACTATGATTGAATGTGTCTTAGATAGACTGGTAAGATAAAAACACCTCCAGAGTTTAGGGATTTTTCCACTGTTGATTTAGTATAGTTAGAGAAGAAAAAATATCCTTAAAATTAAGCTACTCTAAGGATGATGCCCAAGTAAACTATTTCATATTCATAAAGAAATCATAAGTTTCTCATTCCAACTTTAGATATCTTTTGCTTCAAAATGATCATAGTTTCATTTTGTTAAATACAAATACTTAAGGTCTACCAAGTATATCAGGACATACGTGATATATCAGGAACTTCATCTACCCCTTCAAAACTTAGAGCAAGGGAGAAATCTGGTATGTTGTCAGGCTGAGGTCAGTATGATGTAGCAGGAATAAAATGAATAATTAATACGATTTCTGTATCCACCAGACCAACACTGAGCCAGTAGAAGGTATATATGTATATCCTATGTGTGTGGGGGGTGGGGGAGGGCAGGTATGTAAAAAGGTGTATTTCAAGGACTTGATCTTGGCTTGCATGATCATGGGATCTGGATAGGCATGTCTGAAATCTGCAGGATAGGCTGGCAGGCTGGAAACTCTCAGACAGGCTTTAAGGCTGGAATTTCTTCTTCCTCATGGAAAATCAGTTTGTTTTTGAGAGCTTCAATTGATTAGATAAGACCCACTCACAGTACGGAGGATAATCTCCTTTACTTAAAGTCAACTGACTGTAGATGCTACACACAAATACCTTCATAGCAACACCCAGATTCATGTTTGATTGAATCAAGGGTGCTATAGCCTAGCCAAGTGGACATATAAAATTAACTACTACGATCTCCAACTACCCCTTCCTTCCCACAAGCATCTCCTCTTTAAAGACAGATTTCCAAAAGAAACCTCCATTGTATAAATCTTAGCAATTAGGTCCTCCTTTAGGAATAGTCCTTGTGAGAACACAGCCATCAAAAAAACTAGGGGATTAGTAGGTACAAACATACAGTTAGATAGAAGGAATAAGTTCTAATCTGATAGAAGAGCAGGGTGACTAGAGTTAAACACAATATATTGTACTTTAAAATTACCCAGAAGATAGGACCTGAAGTGTACTCAACACAAATGATAAATCAATGAGTACCCTAAATATCCTCAATTGATCATTATGCACTCTCTGCGTGTAACAAAATTTCACATGTACCCCCATAAATGTGTATTAATGTAATGTAACAAACATTTAAAAAGGCCTGGAGTACACTGGATCTTTGATAAAGCTATAGCAATGGCCCTGATATCTATTCTTCATGCTTAGTGACTGATGGCCTCTTCCTTTGAATCCAGTGCTGCTCAAACATACACTGGAGTATGTAGGATGAGTGTAGGGTTGCTTTATTGCTTCAGATCACCTTTGCTTGGTGAAATCATCCACAAAGGAGAACACAGTGGGGGAACTGATACAAGTGGATGAGGTAGCATATATGACCCTTTTATTGTAAATAGAATTTAACTACATAATTGTGGTCCACCTGCCAATTTACATGAATTCAAACCCTTCAAACATATGATAATACATATTTAACATCATTAAAATTACCAAATGTAATGATTTTGAGGACATAAAACATTTTCAGTTTTATTTATTTATTCCATGCTAATGTTCCAGACTGAAAGAAATTACTTTTTAAAAGATGAATCTTATTGAAGTTGAAAACCAAAGGAAAACTGCTAAGTTAAATGCTGATCAGATCCTGTAGGAAAATTAAGTCAAATTACAAAATAAGAGATAAGACAAAGAAGCCTGGTTACCAAAAAAGCTGCAGAATAGGACAAATTGTGATGAAAGTTCAGAATCTCAACACAGACATGAATAAACAGCCACTAACTCTGCGTTGGGAATTACTGCTTTATATGAAGTTTTGTAGATTAGTCCCCTACATTGAATAATTAGACCCCTATGATATAGACACTATGAATCAAGCCCCTTCTGAAATTGCATTGTTCCATAACCTATATTTGACTTCTCACTATTCTCTTTTGACCTCAGGTTACTTCCCAGACACTAAAAATTTGAGTTCCTCTTTAATTTCCTTTTTCTTATGAAGGTAATTTTCATGTGACCACCTATTGTATCTGACCTAAAAGGTTATTTTATTTCTCTTTTTTTTTTGAGATGGAGTCTCACTTTGTCGCCAAGCAAGTGCTATGATGCGATCTTGGCTCACTGCAACCTCCACCTCCCTGGTTCAAGCAATTCTCCCGCCTCAGCCTCCCGAGTAGCTGGGATTACAGGCACATGCCACCATGCCCAGCTAATTTTTTTGTATTTTTAGTAGAGAAGGGGTTTCATCATGTTGGCCAGGATGGTCTCCATCTCCTGACCTCAGGTGATTTCCCCGGCTCGGCCTCCCAAAGTGCTGGGATTACAGGTGTGAGCCACCACACCCGGCCTTGTTTCTCATTTTTAACAGAATTTAGCATGTCACCATTCATCATTCTTCATCTCCCATCTTCTTAACCTTGCTTCATGCACCTCCTAATAAAATATTAATGAAAAAGTTTTACTTAATATTTGATTGCCTTACTTTATATGTGTGGTTCCATATAGAGATGGAAAACAATTTCATCACAGTGTAAGTATTTTTTAATTTTTAAAAAGGAAATATTTTCTATGCTATGAGCTATTACTATTTTTTGTGCTATTTTTCTTGCCACAATTCAAAGCACAAGCAAATTATAATAAGAGATTTACTTTTGACAACAGAAACAGCTTTCTTTTTTCTCTAATGCATATCTCCTCCCACGTGCTTGAAGGCACAATGGCAAAGGTATTAAAGAAAATCTACTACTGAATTTCTTACTGGGGTCAAAGCATGACACAATCACCCACCCTGAATTGAGACGACCCAAACTTACATGAATATAACTAGAAATCTTGAGAAAACATGCATATATATTTAATTTTTCCCTGCCAATGCACTGCTTTATTGTAGGAACTGTAATCTCCTGTAACATATAACATTCCAACGATTCAAGCCATATGAGAAAGACATTTAGATGAATGTAACTCTTTTTTGTATTGATCTGGGAAGGAGGAAAGAAAGATGAGAATTCAGTGCTGACTTCCTAATATATCTTTCAGGGTGATTGGGATGGATAAACTGCCCTGAACATGGAATTTGATGAAAATCTGTTATTTCCATTTGTGTCTATCCAGAATTTTTTCTTTTCTAGAAATCTTCCTTGTCATCTCCTGACTCCCCATTTGTACAGGAATAGATTCTCATGTCCAAGTTGTCCAATTTGAGTACCCTATAACCTTCCACATGTTAATTCATTCAGAGATGCATGGATGGCTCAAGTGGAGTCAATTAGAGTTCTTTTTCAGGATTGAATATGCATTCGGGAAGAGAGAAGCTCTCTGCTCTTATGATCTGGTGATTGGCATAAACTATGTAAACCTAAGAAAGCTATGAATCATTTTTGACACCTTGTGTAGAGAACCTGTCTGAGAATTAGAGAGAATGACAGGAAAAGAGTCAATTGTGGACATTTGTGAGCGACTAAAATTGTATCTGTGGGTGTACTTTAGGAGTAGAAAGATAGAGGCAATAAAATAAACAAACAAGCTTGTTTCAAATGGTTATATTTTCATGGAGAAGTCTTTATCTGCAAGAATGCCCCTTAGTATTGTTTTGTTTCGTTTCTTTTTTTTACATTTTTGTTTGTTTTTGTTTTTGACACGGAGTCTCCCTCTGCCACCAGGCTGGAGTACAGTGGCACCATCCCGCCTCACTGCAACCTCTGCCTCCCGGGTTCAAGCAATTCTCCTGCCTCAGCCCCCCGAGTAGCTGGGACTACAGGCACACACCGATTTTAGTAGAGACGGGGTTTCACCATGTTGCCCGGGCTGGTCTCGAACTCCTGAGCTCGGGCAATCCACCAGCCTTGGCCTCCCAAAGTGCTAGGATTACAGGCGTGAGCCACCGTGCCCGGCCAGAATGCCCCTCAGTTTTTAAGATACAAACTGAATGGTATACATCTAACTCTTAACAAGTTTCAATTAATGACCATATAGGAAAATGATACTAATATCTCAGAACATAATGTCCCCAAGGGGAAAAGTCAATGTTCCCCTTGGAGACATTGTTTTACTTACAATACAACTGGAGGAATATCAGAATCATGTGTAAATGGTTTGAAAAGCTCCCTAAAAGTCAGCAAAGAAGTGGTACATTGCAAGTGCTACTGGTTTTGAGCATATATTGCCGTGTTGCTATATCTGGTAGGTAACAACTATGTTAATTTTCGGTGATCAGAAAGCAGAAGTGGTGCTTTAGGCATTTTACACCTTGGCATGATTGTTCGTTACTGATATTGAAGCATTTTTTTCTGTATATTTGTTACATTTTGAGAAATTGATAAGCGTTGTAAATAAATTGTAATTATTTCCCTTTTAAAGTAATGTTTACATTCTCAAGCAGAACGTCTGTTTTCAGAAATGTGTTACCAACATTGAATGAGATATATATAAAATATAATAATTTTTAAATAATAAATTAAATATCATTTATATTTAATAATATATTATCCATAATGAAATATTAAGTGATACACAAATATTAAATATTTATGTTGTTCACTTACATATTAAAAAGCATCAGTTATTATTATTAGGTAATTATTAATAATACATTTAAGAAATCTGAGCAGGCACAATTAGCTATTTATTAACATCTGAGGTAAAGTATTAATAATAGCTGTATAAAAAGCCTTCTGAGAAAAGAATAGTTCCAAAGAAAAAGTACAATACCCACTAATTTAACTATGTGTCTATATTATTTTGCAATTTTTTACGACACTGAAAACAGTAGCCTAGATGAACATGTTACAAACTTTTGATATGCTTGTATCCCCTGCCCACACCGTCCCTGCCTGCAGCTTTACTAAGGTGTGATTGACAAATAAAAATTGTATATATTTAAAATACATAATGTGGTGTTCTGACACACATATACATAGTGAAATGAGTACCACAAACAAGCTAACATATCCATCGCTTTACCTAGTAACCATTTTGTGTGATGAGAACACTTGAAATCTCTCCCAGAAAATTTCAAGTATGCAACATATTATTAGGTCTAGTCATCACGCTGCATGATATGCTTGCCTTTTGATATGCTTGTTACCATGAACTGTTTTAGATCTATGAATAATGTCATTTCAACATAATTCTGTAGGACTACATAGACATAAACTAAGTCAATAATCCTGTATGACTACATAGATATAAACTAAGTCAATGTATTTAAAAGGTAGTAAATGAAATCTATATATGGTAGATAAAAAAGGAAACAAACTGGTAGGTCAGAGAGGAAATAAAATTGGTCTCCATTCTGCCCTTTGTGCTCTGTGAGGTGGTGAAATTTCCTCCTTGCCTCTGCGTTCTACCCAGGTGCCAGAACTGGCAGCTCTCCTGCAGAATGTTCACTTACACATTAAAAAGCATCAGTTATCACCCCTTTCATAATGCTTTTGGGTGCTTCTTGGCTGAGAAAAATTATTAAAATAATGAAGGTTTCTTACTCCTGAAGAAGCTAAATTGTTAATGGTTCTGATGTTTCTTTCTACTCAGGCTGTTAAGAAAAAAAAAGATGGTTTTCTGCCCAAGAACACAGCCAAGGCTGTGGTTATTTCTCTTTCCTAAATTGCCTTCTCTCTCTACTTTATCAACAGAGCAGTCTCTCTTGGCAGCTCTTTCAGATCCTGGCCTTCGCTAATTAAATTAAAAGCAAATAAAAGGAAAGAGAAAGCAACTTTGAAGACAGTCATGATGTCTTTTTTCTCCCTCCTCAGGTCATGTTTGTTGCTCCCCAATAGTAGCTCAAAACACTAGAGTATTCATTCTGTTTCTACTGTATAACCCTTGTCCTGGCATAAACTGTAAAGGGGTAATACCAGGATGATTATGTCCCCAAATTTCTCCAGCATGTCTCATTAGTAATATTGGAGATGCTTTATTTTTAGCCACAACAACAGGGTAGGGGACTGGGGAGAGACACTCAAGACTAACAAAATGGCTCACTTTCTTTCACTTCGCCCTTGGGAATCCACATGTAAATATATTCAGGTTCCATTTGTTCACCTGAAAAAATTTAAGAGCATTTATGACATTGGCAATGGGTAAAACAGACCCATGTGCCAAGACTGATACAGCGATCATCAGCAGGATTCTTCTAAAATATTTTGGCCCGAGGTATGAATACTTCTTAATGACTTAATGACTTAAATACATCTTAACGTAAAATGTGGACACACTTTACAAGTCTTATGGTAGAGAAAGTTATCATCTACCTTGAATTCATTAGCACTATTGTTTCCTAAAGCATCTGAAATGTTGAATCTTTCGGAAACTCCAAAATAATATGTTCAAGTACTATGACTTGAACCAGGTTTACATTACAAAATGTTCTGCTTATAGCCCTTAAAAAATATGGTAGCTGCAGAAAAAGAAGAGCTTTGGATTCTTTGCAGTACATATGCAGTGTTAATTGGGGTGCTGAGATATTATCTGATGAGATATCTCAAGTAGGTAGAGGAGCCATGTCAGGATGGCCAGGTTCAAGACCTCATGGCACACCCGACCACCACCACCCACCTTAACCCTGACAGGCTTGTCTGTTAATCCTAGTGTGGCCTATAAATGTCACATTTTCTGTGTATAGTGATATAAACATATTTGGGAAGTACTCCCATTATGTGGTTCATGTTATATGGTTTTCAAACAATCAGAGGGAGTCAACAGAATTCCTTTCATAGGTTGACTTGGACAAACCTTGCCAAGATAAATGCCTGGTGATGGGGTTCACAAGAAGGATCTCCAGCAGAAACATCACCGGAGCTTCACTAGAAAAGCCTTTTCATGGTTTCTGGTCTAATAATTAGCTAATATTTACAATGTTATTGTTACAGCTCACACATTCGTTATAATTTTCTTTATAGTAATACCCATTATAATTGGAGGCTTCGGAAATTGCTTAGTACCCCTAATAATTGGTGCTCCTGATATGGCATTTCCCCGCTTAAATAACATAAGCTTCTGACTTCTTCCCCCATCTCCTTCCTACTACTACTCGCATCCGCCATAGTAAAGGCCGGTACTGGGACAGGTTGAACAGTTTATCCCCCCTTGGCAGGAAATTTCTCCCACCCGGGGGCCTCTGTAGATCTGACTATCTTCTCACTTCATCTAGCAGGCATCTCCTCTATTTTAGGAGCTATCAATTTCATCACCACTATTATCAACATAAAACTCCCTGCCATATCTCAGTATCAAAACCCCCTATTTGTCTGATCAGTCCTAATCACAGCAGTCCTGCCACTCCTCTCTTTGTCAGTCTTAGCTCCCAGCATCACCATACTACTAACAGACCGTAACCTCAATACCACTTTCTTTGATCCAGCTGGAGGAGGAGATCCCATATTATATCAACACCTATTCTGATTCTTTGGTCACCCTGAGGTTTATTATCCTCATTCTACCTGGGTTTGGAATAATCTCTCATACTATAACATATTACTCAGGAAAAAAAGAACCATTTGGGTACATAGGTATAGTTTGAGCTATGGTATCAATTGGGTTCTTAGGCTTTATTGTATGAGCTCATCACATGTTTATAGTGGGTATAGACGTAGATACAAGAGCCTGCTTCACTTCTGCCACTATCATTATTGCAATTCCTACCGGTGTTAAGGTCTTTAGCTGACTTGCCACACTTCACAGAAGCAATACCAAGTGATTCCCTGCAATACTTTGAGCCTTAGGCTTTATTTTTCTCTTTACCATGGGGGGCTTAACCGGCATTGTATTGACAAACTCATCATTAGACATTGTATTACACGACACATACTATGTTGTAGCCCACTTTCACTACGTCCTATCAATAGGAGCTGTATTTGCTATCATAGGGGGTTTTATTCATTGATTTCCCTTATTTTCAGGCTATACACTAGACCAAGCCTATGCCAAAGCCCATTTTGCCATTATATTTATAGGCGTAAATTTAACCTTCTTAGATGTATGTCACCAAATACTGGAAATGTCAGCTGCACCCACTAAACAGCTTTATAATATTAATTTATCTTTTTCTCCCTGGATATATGACCCAAAACCCACTCCTCACTTGGATATTGCTCTGGTAATGATGGTTGACAAGACGACCCTGGGGGTTGCTGGTAGTAGATCTCCTAATTTAACTTACTCCTGAAAAATCAACCCTATGTCAAAATCAAACCCAGACTTGTTCCCCCACCATTCACACCTGCTCTAAATGAGTTTTATCCCATGCTGTGTGGTTAGCAAAGTCTTCAGTAGGACAGCCCTCCTGCCTGTTTGTCAACAGCTAATAATTTTTTTTTCTTTCTCTCCACTCTGCCACCCCATAAACTAAGTAAGGGTCTCATTTAACCTTATTTGTAATTCACAACATAGAACTTGATTTCCTCATTATAAAAGTTTCCTTACTTGAAACAATTCAGGGACTGGGCAGCATTGCTAATATTATCTCCTCTATGGAAGAAAACCAGCTGAATGATTATCACCAACAGTTGTGCCAGAAAGCAAATAAATGTCTTGGGAAATGCTATTTGCTGTATCGGTTGAGCTGAAATTTCTGCTCAGAATTATTAAAGAATAAGAAAGATTGCCTCCACCTAAAGCAATAGGCATTGCCTCATTACTGTATTGCATTATTGTCTAAAGAAGCACAAAGATACATTTAGTTAATTCTTTCTTTCTCTGTTAACAGACACAGAAAAATTATGTTTCTATTACTTTTGCCATTACGTTCAATGACAAAACCGCAATTACTTTTGCACCAACCTAAATAAATGTCTGCTTTACTTATACTGCTAAATTATAATAAGAGGAAAATCCCTAGGGCAGATGACAGCTCCTGGAACAACAGGTGTGGCACTTGGATAGCTGGAGTTGAAAGCCAGCTTAAAAATTAGTATTAACTAGCTCTATGTTGCAAAAAATGGTAATTACCTACTTTGCACTAGTCATTTCAAAATGCTTTCCCTTTAGAAGTCTCTCTCTCTCTATTATCATGCTATAGCAAGATTTTACTGTGTTCTTGAAAAACAGGGTGCCTTCATCCATTTGGGCTGCTATAACAAAATGCTATAAACTGGGGAGCTCATCAACAGCATACATTTATTTCTTAAAGTTCTGGAACCTGGAAAATTTGAGAGCAAGGCACCAGTAGATTCTAGGTCAAGTCAAGGCTGCCCTCCTGGTTTATAGATAAATGTCTTCTTGCTGTGTCCTCACATGGTGGGAGGAGGTAGCTCTCTGAGATCTATTTTATAAGGGCACAAATCCCATTTATGAGGGCTCCACCCTCATGACCTAATTACTTACCAAGGGCTGCACCTCCTAATACCATCACACTGGAGGTTAGAATTTCAACATACAAATTTTAGTGGGATGAAACCATCCAGTCTATAGCACCGGGATTAGAAACAAAACGTAAGCTGTATTAAAAGTTAAATTTTTACAGTGTATAACGTATTAAGCATTACATATAAAACCTGATATATCTGTAAAGTTTTATCTTTTTATAAAACGTGTAAAACCTGGGTTTATTTAGGATTTCTAGGCAATTTGTGTAATTCATATATTATAGATTATGGCAACCAGCCATTAATTATCTCCTACCTTTCCTTTTGGGAAAGATCCACACATCTAGCCAGGCCATGAAGAACCACGATGATTCTATCTACCACATGGAGTTTCTTGCTCTGCCAGAGAGACCAAAGTCTTAGTTAACATTTTAGAACAAGCTGGCAACAAGGCGGCTAATGATAAGGTCACTGGGTGATATGCTTTAAAAATATAATTTTATACAACTGCATAAATTAGTTTCTTTTTACCCTACAAAAGTGTTATCTTAGTAAGAATTTATCATGTGTATTTTGACAAATTGGATTTTATCCATAATTGTCAAGCCCAGCAGCCAAAAAGAAGTCTACAAATCATGCCAGACTAAAACTGGGCTGCATTTTCATGGGCTGGTGGCATTTAAAAACTTTAAGGTATAGATGTAGGTACAAGGTGCTTTAAGGGCACTGAGAATGGTAGAAAGTTTGTCTTTAGTGGGTGCTTAGAAAATATTATGTAATTTGCAGCTATGAAAGAGTGTATGACAAATATTATCACCTGGATCCTAAAGCAGCAAAGCCCACTATGAATTTAGATAGAACATGAAATCTAAAAATAATAAAAAAAGGCTTTATCTGTTAATATATTAATAACAAATTTAAGATAGTCTGCATATGATGCAGTGAAAAAGGGGCTTTACCTTCCCCATATTCTGTTTCTAAAATCTCTTCTTCACTTTTCTTTTTCAATATTGTAAGTAGAAGCTTCTCAGGCCTGCTGTTTTCTTCTGATGCCAAATGCTGAAATCACAGTACTTAGAAACTTAAGAATTCTGCCTATGAAACAATCTCAGAAAAATAATATGGGGAAATTTTGAGAGTTTATATATCAGTATGTTTTAAAGAGCACTTGGTATTCTCAAGTTTTGGTGGTGTATTCTCATTACTTTATATGTTGCTGATTATCAGTCAGTAAAAACCTTCTCCCCAACTAGAGTTAGAAACCACCAATGTGCAGACAGAAGAATAATTTCCTGTAGAATGTGTAAATAATCGTTATTTAGGAATTATTCTAAAAACAAATTATGGAGTAGAAATAATTTCTCTTCAAGACAAAAATATGTTTTTCTAATTTTATTATGCTTATCTAATTTTATTTTCTAATTTAAGCATTTGAGAAGTTTATTTGGTTTATTGTTAAGATTTGGTGTTTCTGTTCTCTAAGAAAAAAATTTAAAACTTCATAGTGACATTAAACAATCCATATACAGATCCCCATTAATAGTTGCTTCTTTATAAAATTGCTCCTTGAGGAAAACAGCTACTTATTTAAATTAGATTTAGAGAACTCAAACATAAGTAATTCATAGAAATGGTCTGTTAATCTGCAAATTTGCAGAAACCATTTCTAGAACATTATCAGTGACTCCGACATGCAAAGTTCCAAAATCAAGTAAACTTCGAGGCAATTGAGTAAAACTCTTTTTATCTAACAGCTGTACAATGAGCTGCTATGGTTATTGAGACAGTCTGATTAAAGCAATATTAGAGCACATTTAAAAAATCACACAGTAATTTAATGTGGTTTAGTAGGCACTTATATATTTTGCAGTGACCAAGGGATAGATAAATGTATAGAGTGAATGACATGCAGCAAAGTAGACACAAAAAGGTAAAAGATTACATTTGTGATGTATTTACATGGCAAATTAAATCTCTTTTACCATCTGATATGGGTTGGTGTGTCCGCACCCAAATCTCATCTTGAATTGCCATCTAAATTGTAGTCTCCACCTGTCTCGGGAAGGATCTGTGCGGGGTGTTTGGATCATAGAGGTGGTTTCCCCCCATGCTGTTCTTGTGATAGTGAGTTCTCATGAGATCTGATGGTTTCATAAGTGGTGGTTTCCTCTATCAGTCTGTTTGCCTGCCTGCCTGTCTGTCTCTCACTTGCCACTTTGTATGATGTGCCTGCTTCACCTTCTGCCATGATTGTAAGTTTCCTGAGGCCTCCCCAGCCATGTGAAACTGTGAGTTAATTAAACATTTTTTCTCTATAAATTACTCAGTTTCAGGCAGCTCTTTATAGTAGTGTAAAAACAGACTAATACATCATCTTAATGTCAACTGATTTTTCTAAAAACCTTAAAATATAGTGGAAATGGTGATTTTCCTGCTATGTAAGAAATGGTTTTATGAACTTGAATTTTGCACATGCCTTTTTAATGGAAGAAGCTACAGAGTAGAATAATATTTGTGATGTAAATTCTCTGAGCAAAATCTATTTTGAATATCTAGTAATCATTTACAAGTATACATATACGTACACATATGCATACATGTATTATGTGTATGTACACCTAATATACTGAGGTCAACTATATGAAGGTCATTACTTCATACTTCATTATATAACATAGACTTCATTATATAACATGTACTTAATTATCAAAACTCTATTCATTTAATAATATTTTATAAACAAATATGAGGCTTAGGGGGAGTGGCTGATTTCCCACCCCTAAAAGTGGGAAAGACAGAATGAACACATAGTTTATCTAACTCAGAGGATGAACTCTTAACGCTATGGCATTCCTTCTCTTTCATAGGCTCTGTCAAATCTGTTCCATAGATTTCATGTTTTTAAGATCTGTCTGCTAAACACAAAAGAAGACTAGCAGTTCTTCACTTAATAACAGATTTTTAGTAATCATAACACATTAAGGTTGACAGATGCAGACATGTTAGCCAGCTCTTCCTCATTCTTATAAATTATGAATTAAAGCAGCAATGCTATCAGATGCATGGCTTCGATAGCACTGTTAGAATTATATGATGTCAATTTTATTTTACTCAAATTTTCAACCAAAGTCTTCCTATTTCTGTTGCACATTTGCACAGTGGACTTCATTTTCTTTTATAAGTTTTGGAGTTAAGTTACATCACTGGAATCCAAAGAATAAAGAGTGGTAGAAATCATCTTTTGCTTCATCTAATGTCATCTACTTCCACAGAGAAGAGGAAACAAAAATTCAGAGCTAAATGATTTACCATGTCAGTAAATGACTAAACTTCTCTGGTAAGAATATGTCTGTGGAAATAACCCTGGACTTTAGAAATCACTGTTTCAGATGCATAGTGTTTTTTAGAAACACCTTACTCGAACATTAAAACTAAGCACTGTCTTTCAGCCTAGAATTCCAGGAACGGATAATTAGCAATGAAACCAAATTTTTAATTACACGTTTTGTCTTATAATGTTAGCTGATACTCACATTTAGGAAGGAACCCAAAGAAATATAGCCAGTATTTAGGAGGGAATTCAAAGAAAATAAAAAATATTTTAAATATATTGAACTTTATTTATGCATTGTGTATAGAGTTTGTACTCTAAGATTTTCTCATCCTGCTATTTGTTTTTTAAGCCAAAGATTTCTTGTGCCAGACTGACGGAAACTGTGGGAAGAAAAAACCGGGGTAATAAAAATTGAAAAAGTTTTGAATCAAGAGACTTTTCCTTAGAGCAGAAGCATTCCTGATTCACAGGTGATGCTAATGCTTTCTGATCATGCATAATTTGAACTTTCCAAAGGTCTTATGATTACAGGTTTTTCTGTGATAAATTCAATCTCAGATTAGTCATATATCAGATTAGAAACGCCAGATGGCATCTTCTCTTTTGGACAAACTCTTGATGTATAATTGCCTTTCCAATAATGTATGTCTCCTTATATCAGTATTTATATTCTATGAAAAAATCAGCATTTGTTTGTATGTTTTAATTATCTGGTTTGGCAAGAAATTCAAACTGAAGCGGTCTTTGCCTTTGCACAATAAATCTATTGCTTTGTGAAGGAAGACATTTTTTTTCTTTTACTTAGATAATAAAGCACAATAAGCAAATCTGAAGTCATATTAAATACTATACTATGTATCTATTTAAACGGAATTGTGTTTTGTACTACAGCTGCTCTTAAAATAAAAAATTAGAAAAATAAAATGCATTCCAAGTACAGATTTCAGGGTTAAGTTTCCTTTTCTAATGGTAATAAGTTGTATATATTCAGCAGCTTCTTTCTAAGACTCTCAAAGGGCTTTATCATGCTAAGGTTGAAATTCAATTTATGTAATCTCAAATCAAATGTAATTATCTCTACATTTGAGATGAGAAGATTGCTTAGTTTCATAGTACTTTAATGAATAATTGTAGCTTTGTTTATAGCTTCAACTTCTAGATTGCTTTTAAAGCTCAACAATTATATTTAGAAGTCCAGACTCTATTTTTTAACTTCTATTAACTTCATCTAATTCACTGAAGACTTTGTTCTCCTTTCCCTGAATGCCTGTCATTAATCACTTTGAATTCCACCTCTGCAGAGCTTGACTATCTAACACTCTACTGCCTCAGTCTGTCTTACCATTTATCTTTCCTTCCCCTCCAAGTTACCTATCTATCCACTGCCATGGACACCATTAAGGTTTGAAAGTTGGTGTGTCCTACAAATTCTTATGTTGAAACGTAACAGCCATTGTGATAGGGTTAAGGGGTGGAGGCTTTAGGAGGTGGTGAGGGCACGACCGGAATTAATGGTCTTGTAAAAGATGCTTGAGCAACCCTGTTTGTCCCTTCCACCATGTGAGGATGCAGCAAGACGACGCCAGCTGTGAAGGAGAGAGCAAGCCCTCAACAGACACTGTGTCTGCTGGCAACTTGATCTTATACTTTCCAGCCACCAGAATGTGAACAATACATTTCTGCTGTTTACAAATGACCCAGTCTAAGGCATTTTGTTACAGCAGCTCAAATGGACTAACACAGCCACCTGCTGGATGTATCATCTTCAGATTTTAGGCTACCTTTGAAATTTTATTTCTAGAAGTTTGTTTCCCAACTACAACCTCCTGTCTCCCATAATACTTGCTTTAAAATCCCAGTATCTCAATTATTTAATTTCATTGTAAGTTTTAGGACATTATTCTCATTCTATTTTCATGATTTAGTATCTTCTGACATCCCTTTTTTTCTTTTGTCTAACCTAGATTCCATTATGCAACATTATAATTCCTCTTGTAAATATCCTCGGCCACTATATATTACAATCACTATTACTATCACAGTTCTCCTCCCTGACTCCTTACAAATTTCATCTCCCCTCCCCTAGTGAAAGCCACCATCAGCTCTCTATCTTACTGTGACAGCCATGGAAAGGGTCTTCCCACCTTTTATATAACTCCCTAATATCAACACAGCAAACTGAATGACTTTTCAAAAATATAAATTGCACAATTTATCTTTTATGTTTACGAAGGGCTGTTTGCTTATTACTTGAAATAAAATATAAATTCACGTCTGTCTTCAATATAATCCAATGTGATCTACTCTGAAGCTAAACTGAACTTCTCTTAATTTCTTCACATTAGCCAAGGGCTACCACACTTTTCTGGACTGCTCTTCCCCCTGTGGTTCCTATGACCATCTTCTTCTTGGACTTTTTTTTTTTTCCCCAGATGGAGTTTTGCTCTTGCCCCCAGGGCTGGCGTGCAATGGTGCCATCTCTGCTCACTGAAACTTCCATTTCCTAGGTTTAAGCAATTCTCCTGCCTCAGCCTCCCAAGTAGCTGGGATTACAGGTGCTCGCCACCACACCCAGATAATTTTTGTAGTTTTAGTAGAGATGGGGTTTCGTCATGTTGGCCAGGCTGGTCTCTAACTCCTGACCTCATGTGATCCACCTGCCTTGGCCTCCCAAAGTGCTGGGATTACAGGTGTGAGCCACTGCATCTGGCTATTCTTCTCGATTTTTAAATCTCCCATTCAGTAATGCCTCCACAGAAAGGCCATTTCCAGTCACCTTTCTAAAACATGTCCACATTATCCACTATTTGTTTTCTGTTTATTTGAATTTTCTATTCGTTTGTTTTCTTTCATAACATATAAAACAAATAGCAAACATGAACTAATAAACTGGGATTATGTGTGCTTCTGTCATCTTCATATTCCCCATGCCCAGAATACTGGCTGGTTAAAAAGAAACATCCAAAAATATTTGTTTACTAAACGTCACTAAAGCAATTTTACATTGGCTCAGAAATTCTAAGCTGTTGGGTTCACGCTATGATCATTTAGCATTTAAGACCAAATCTTATCTCATGGGGTCAAAATAAAAAAGTATAATAAATTTCCTACCCTTTATTTACCTAGAATAACCAATACCATGTTTTCCTGCATTGTGATCCATTGTAATATTTTTGCCTGGAGTATCAAATCGATTGTGTCAGAATATTAATACTTTAATTTGATCTTCTTATGTCCTCATGAGATGAGCTATTAAATCTGTAATCAATCCCAAATAAATTTGCTTCTGCATGGTTTACATAGACTACAAAGCAGTATTTATTAAAATAAATATTCACTGTTTATACATATTCAAAGCATACAGTCACATTTAGGTTATGGAAAATAAGTTGTTAAAATTATAGATTTTCATATTTTTACCTAAAATATAAATGAATGTTATTTTCTTCCACTTTTATAAAATTGAGAGTAGAAAATCTAACAGTGCTATCAGTAATTTTTAAAAAAAAGAGGCATAAGAATTTAGCACTGTCATCAAAATAACCAATTCCAGAGTTACATAAATATGTAAGCATTTTATACTGCATGCTCATTATCCTTTAAAAATGGTAAACAACTTAAAATACTAAATAAAAAAGTAGAGTTTGAAACATAAAAAGTACTTGAAATTCTTGTTATCTTATTAAGTTTAATATTTCTTAAATTTATGTATGTGCCATACACTTGTACAAAATATGAATACTAAGAACACTTTAAAAAATTACTAAATCAACGCATTTTAGTTAGGAAATTTAAAATATATATATTAAGAAATAAAAGAACGTTGATGATTAAGTTTGTCAGATTATTTTAATTATCATTTAATTGTGGAGTAATCTACTATTTGACTGATTTTTCTGCTTAAGAGAGTGAACTGAGGCCCAGTGCAGTGGCTCATGCCTGTACTCATAAAACTTAGGGAGGCCGAGTTGGGTGGATCACCAGAGGTTGGGAGTTTGAGACCAGCCTGGCCAACATGGTGAAGTCCTGTCTCTATCAAAAATACAAAAAATTAGCTGACTGTGGTCGTGGGCACCTGTAATCTTAGCTATTTGGAAGGCTGAGGCAGAAGAATTACTTCAACCTGGGAAGCGAAGTTTGCAGTGAGCTGAGATCGTGCCACTGCACTCCAGCCTGGGCAGCAGAGCAAGACTCTATCTCAAATTAAAGTAAATAATTCTACAATAAAGACACATGCACACATGTTTATTGCAGCACTGTTCACAATAGCAAAGACTTGGAACCAACTCAAATGGCCATCAATGATAGACTGGATAAAGAAAATGTGGCACATATATACCATGGAATACTATGCAGCCATTAAAAAATGAGTTCATGTCCTTTGCAGGGATATGGATGAAGCTGGAAACCATCATTCTCAGCAAACCAACACAAGAACAGAAAACCAACCACCACATGTTCTCATTTGTAAGTGGGAGTTGAACAATTAGAACACATGGACACAGGGAGGGGAACATCAACACCAGCGCTTGTCAGGGGGTGGAGGGTTAGGGGAGGGATAGCATTAGGAGAAATATCTAACGTAGATGATGGATTGATGGGTGCCACAAACCACCATGGCACGTGTACACCTACGTAATAAACCTGCACATTCTGCACATGTACCCCAGAACTTAAACTATAATACAAAATAAATAAACATTAAATTAAATTAAATTTTAAAAAGTGAATTGAAAGGACTAAATTTGCAGACTCAGAATGAACACAAACAATGGAGCACTGGGTTAGTCTATTATAACAGTATAGCAGCATAGTCTAAGCTGCCTAAACTGCTCAGGAAGTTTAAGCTGCATTTATTGCATTTAATGCAATATAATGAAGGCTATATTATATTCATAAGTTGGATTACATTGACTGACAACCATTAACGGTTGTTTGAATTAACTCGTCAATGTAATCCAACTTTTGAATATACTATAGTCTTCATTATATTTAAATATGTAGAATACTCTTTTAGCATTATGCCAAAATAGAAGTTATGGGAGATGTGGAAGATATGAAGCAGCTTAAACTTTTCTCAACAATAAATGTCAGCCAGTGAGGAGGCTCGGTGTCTTCACTTTAGTCTCTTCTAGTCTTGTTTTCATAAGAAATATAATAGAATTTGTGGGTTAGGAAAGTTTAAAAAATAAAATAAAATGCCTCCTCTACCTTTAAAAATGAAACAGTTGACTCTGTCTTATTCCTTCTCTTATGTATCTTTGATTGAAACATATCTACTACTAAGTAATGCTAAAAAAATTTTAGTGTTTTGAAATAACGAACCAAGGCACAGGTGTGAGAATTCAGTTAGGTATATCTCTTTATTAACGGGGGATTTGCAAGTCTACAACTTGCCATAGTGCCTGATAAGAACAGAAATAGGAAAAGATCTATGGGCTGAATGTTTGCATCACCCCCCAAAAATCAAATGTTGAAGTCATAAACCCCAATGTGATAATTTTGGGAGGTGGTGCCTTTGAGACGTAATTGGGCTATGAGGATGGAACCCTCATTAATGAGATTAGTGCCCCTATAAGACACAATTGTTTGCTCTTGCTCTCCCCTCTCTACCATGTAAGGATGCAGCAAGAAGACAGCCATGTGCAACCAGAAGGAGGGCTCTCACCAGACACTGGATCTGCTGGCACCTTGATCTTGGACTTCTCAGCCTCTAGAACTGTGAGAAATAGATGCCCGTTGTTTAGCTATCCGGTCTACGGTATGTTTGTTACAGCACCCTCAACTAACACAAGAAGAATAGGGTGCCAGATAGCTTAAATTACTATGTTGGTGGGAGCAACTGAAATCTTTATCTGCAATTTCAGCTTCACTCTTGACCTGTTGTTCTATATCCTGATCATTCACCCATTGGCTATATTTTTGTTGTCCATAGGCTAACCTCCAAAAGCAGAGAGGGAAGAGCCCTTCATAACCTTTTTAATTAATTTTCCTTCACATTCCTACTCTAGCAATTGAACATGCCTGGATTTAGCAAATGAAATGCCAGATTTAGCAAATGAAAACCTTAAATTTAATGCTGAGAAAAATAATAAAAAATTTTTAGTAATATAATTCCCATGCAATATTTAGGACATCCCTGTGCTAAAAAATATCCATTGTTCATTTGAAATTCAAATTTAGCTGGGTGTTCCATATTTTATGTAGCAACTTCAAAAATGCGAGAAATCTAAGCAGTTCTAGAATGAAATCAGGGATGTTTTCTGATACCTCATGAAATGCATCATTGTTACTGGACTTCTCTCTCAATTTTACCCTACATATATAAACATGCTTCTACCTATTTATGATCCAACTACTACTTCTTAAGCAGATAGGCTATGGTGTTTAATTATTTCTTTCAAGAATTGGAAGTATTAATTTGATAATCAGTCTACCTAATTGATTCATAAAATCTGTCCCACAGAGTTTCTTGATCTCCTTTAATTTGTACTAATTTCTTTAATGGAGATACTTATAATATGATTTAGCATTCTGAAAATATTGTAAGGATTAATCTCTGGTCAAGAGATGATTTCATTCAGTATTTTATTTCTCATACACAATTGAGGAAATACAGTAAGAACTTAGGTCAGCAGCCTAATTTATACTTAACAGACAGAGCTGGTAAATTACTAGAAGCCGGCAAGAAGAATGAGTAAACCCTAATTGATATATTAGGCTAGATTTGCTCTGAAAATGGGGGAATGTTTAATATTCCTTATTATTCTGGGTGTTGCAATAGGATCAATTCTTTAACAGTAGTGTTGATTAACGGTTCTTAAAGTGATGCCGAGAATAGCGTCTTTACCATTACCTGGAAACCTGCTAGAAACACAAATGCTTGGCCCCTTACAGACCCAATGAATCAGGAATTCTGGAAGTAGGACTCAGCACTCTATTTTTGAACTCAACATTCTCATTTTTTAAGTCTCTTCAGGTGATTTTGATAGGCACTAAACTTTGAGAACCACTTTTCTATGTGAATGCCAAATCATAATCATCCAGAGGAGTTCTGTTTCCATGAAAGAAGACACGTATTACCTGGTGAATGGAAGGAATTACAATTTTAACTGAATCCTTTACCTGTGTGTTTGTCATATGATTTGGAGAAGAGAGCAACTCGAAGGTGAATTTAATCACTATAGATAATCAACTGCGATAATTACCTCACTCTCTGCATTACTTATCCTGCATATAAACTGCCTTCAGCCACGTTCTTGTGCATCTTTGCACAAGGTGATCAGTTGGGGGATAAGAGATTAAGAATTCAGGTAATTCTGAAATGTAGGTGATGCTTTAGGTCAAAGCATTATGGAATCATATCACTAAGCAAGTACCTAGGAATTATATCAAATGGAAAACATTAAAAATGCATTTGGCTAATGGGGCAGAGCTTATGGCACGAGTCAAGTTAGTTTATATTGAAATAGCACTGGAACATAATTATATAGCACTCTATATATAGAACATATATATGTACATATATATACATATATGTTCTCTGTATAAGTGAGATCGGGTCTCACTCAAAATAGTAGATTAAGTTATAGATTATTTTAAAGTTACACTAAGAGCTTTGCTATGATCCTTAAAATAAGATGTTGAAGACATCTTTTTCACAGTGTACATTTTATTTCAAAAATAAATTGTAAAAATATAAATGTGTAAAAGGGAAAAATAATGAATAGAAAGTAGTATACACGATGGTAGGAAAAAAAACCCTAAACCTTTTAATTAACACAATAAATACAATTGTACTACATTTACCAGTAAAGGCAGAGTTTGTACTAATATGTTTTTTAAAAAAATTCATCACATGCCATATCCAAAATATTCCTTAGTAAAGCTTTAGTTTTTATTTTGTTTATCTGTAACAGGCCACATAGTATAAATAATATAGGTTTTGAGGACCACATAAAGACTTCTATTACTTCTTTTTTTTTTCTTTTTAAAAATAACTCTTTATGAATGTAAAAATGATTTCTATTTCAGGGGCCATATACAATCAGGCCACAGGCTGATTTTACAGTGTGTATAGTGTGTAGTTTTTTTTTCCTTTCAATTCCTGGACTAGCGGATGTGAGTCCACAAGCTAAATGATTCTGATATATCAGAATTTAAGCCACCTCAGCCTTCTCCACTATCCCAGACATTCATAGTTCTGTCAGCAAAATCAAATCGCGGTTCTTTTTCACTACAATGTTTAGGGGGTTAGTTGTTACCCAGTAATAGGAGCTGGGACACAATGAAAGTAAAAATATTCATATATTATGGTGCAGAAATTGCTTTTACCACCAAGTATAATAGAATACATCCAACGGCATTAACGGAGCTATATTTGAGAATGTTCACAGAAGTATTGTTTCAAGCACCAGCAAATTGTAATGCATATAATAATAATAATAATAATGTGCTCAAATAACATGATTCTATTCAGCATTAAATGTATAAATTCTTGAGGCTATTTTTAGTAAGGCTAAATATCACAAATATATTTATAAGAAAAGAATAAAAACACATACAGCAGATCCACTTATAAATTATAAAATAAATCGACATTACTGCTTAAGGATACAGGGCTTGTAATAAACTATTAGAAAAGCTTAAAAAACAAGAAAGAATAACCTCAGGATGGTGAGTTCCTCTAAATAGCATGAAATGCCACCAGGAAGGGATATACAAGGATCTTCAACTTTTATTTTCAAGTTTTATTTTTTAAACTCTGTGGTATGTATATACCTACATTATTCTTTATGCCATTTTTACATCTTTTCAGACAATTAAACATGATATTACTTAGTGTTTTTTCATCAAGACATTTTTTATTTTTATATTTATTTAATTCATATTTTTATAAAAATAATTTTGCTAAATCAAAAAGATGGAAAGCCTGCCATGATGTAGTTAGGTATTTTGGGAGAACCAAGAAAGAACACGATGATCAAAGCAGTCATAAATATGCAAAAAGGAAAATAAGAAAACAACCAATCTGACTGCAAAAAATGAACACATCTTAAAATAGTAAAATTTAATCACTAATATATTTTATCTACTTTTCATAATATAGCATTTTTCCAATTGGGATACCTGAAAAATTATTCAGGAGGATGTGAATAAATCTTAGATAATGGGGAAAGCTTCCATCACCAAGTACCTTAGAAAAACCTAGATTAAACCAAGCTAATTTGATTTATTAATTCTGGAAATTTCAGAACTTTTAATAGTGAATCTGCCTTTTCAATCTCTACAAGAGGAGTTGTAGTATTTAGTACTTTCCAAACGTAATTGAAAATATAATTTATAGGAAATACATCATTTCAAGGATCAGAACATTCAATTGAGCAAACTTTTGGAAATCATGCCATACTACCTGAAGAGGAGAGACCACTTTTTGAAGGAGTGCTCTTGCAAGGCTTTATGGCAAATGAGGATTTAAACTGCCTAAAAGAAGGAAAAATACTACACATAAACTCACTTACATGAAGAATCTCAAAACGCGGAACTCAGAAGCAGAAAGCAGAATGGTAGTTACCAAGCGTTGGGGTGGGTGGGAGAATGGTGTTAGAAGGATGTTAATCAAATAATAAAAAATTGGGATTAGGCAAGAGAAATAAATTCAAGAGATAATATGTAGTGAATTATAGCTAATAACAATATATTCTTGAAAACTGCAAAAAGAATAGATTTTAAGTGTTCCCACAAAATGGTATGTTCCCACAAAATGCTATGTGAGAAAATATGTTAATTAGTTCGATTTAGGGATTCCACAATGTATGCATATTTCAAAACATGTTGTACCTGTTAAATACATAGACTTTTTATCAATTTAAAAATTAATTAATTAATTACCAAAATGAAATGAAGTGCAGATGTTAGGTAGCTAAATCCAATAAAATCTATGGCCCTGATGGATGGACGCAATAATAGAACATTTCACAAAAGAGGGAGGCATCAAAGTCAGGCAACTCCTGTTGCCTAAATGTTTTCACATTTCTTTCAGGAAATTTGGTTGAAAATGTGCAATTTTTGTCTGAATTCAGCAGAAACAAAGATTCTGTTATATTCATTAGTGTTTGTGTGAGAGAAAAATCTTCATAAAAATGATGATATGAAAAAAGCATATTATTTTGTCAAAATCGGGTAGTATAAGAACAAAAGTAACTAATTTGTTTTCTCAAAGTATCCATTTAATGATTTATTGATTCAATCTGTAGTCTGCTCTTTCCACTCAGCTGAACATCTGTTCTGATAGGCTTGTCTTCCTCTAATAAGGAGGCTGAATTTAGAAAGTGATATGAGAAAACATCAAATGTTCAGAAGCCACATCCAGGCCTGCTTTGGATGTCTTTTGGGACAAGAGAACATGTGAGGGTATATTCAGGCTGCAAATAGTGCTGAAGATGTCATCTCTGTGGCTGTTCTACGTTCTACTTCACTCCCAAACACCGTGAATTACTTCAAAATATGCCTGATCTGATTTTTTTCTAAAGTACTGGGCAGCTGTGCAAACAATATTAAAATAGAAAAAATATTTTGTGCCATGCACTGCCTTGATTGTACGTGCCCTTAAAATAGGAAACATAGACTCTTTCTAAAAAATACAATTATATCAAGACCTGCTTTTTAAAATCCAAAATGGATTATTACCTTTTGCATTTCTGTTCAGTAAGTGTTATATTCACTGAGAGTGATCTGACCAATAAAAACAAAGATACCATCATTATCCTATGTACTTTTTAATTTTAAGGTTGACTTGATTGAAAATAAAATTATTACGGTAGGTTTTGCCGTTAGGCTGTTTATTATTACTATTTTTATTTCATAATGCTTTTTTATTCTTTGGAAGTTTAATTTTTTAAAATAATTCATACTTTGAAATAATTTAAAGTGTACACAAAAGTTACAAGAAAAGTTTAAACCACTCTCTCACTCAGATGACCAATTGTTAGCATTTTATTACATACAACCATCCCATATATAAACTTAAATTTTAATCAGTTGTTTCAATAATTTCTCTTTCTCCATTCTGACCAGGATTATAATTATGTGAATGCACGTAAAAGGAGAATGCTTGGGGGACTCTGCAGTCCATAATATATGGCCATACTGATCAGCATGGGCTTCTTTATTGTGGTTTAATTGGTTTCTCCACTGATTTGCAATCTTTGCTAAGTGGCTTTGGAGTAGTCTAAGCTAATTAATTTGCCTGAGACAAATGCTGCCAGTGGGTCTATAACCATGTTGCTACCACTTGAGTAAACATAACCTCAATGTTTTATCACTGGGGTGACTACTGTTACACAATTTCTCATTTATATTCTGCAATAACCTTTGTGGCATTTTACTAGACTCCCCTGCCAGATCTGCAAGGCCGGATTTCTTTTGGGCCAACTATTGTGCAACACTGTCAACCAGCAATTACTAGTGGGTCATCATGGCTTTGCTCCACACTGAGTTTTAATAGATTGGATTTTCTTTCAGTGCAGCAGACAGTAGAAGCAGACAGAGTAACATAATCGCCTCCATATTAAAATTCATTAACCTTGCAAAAGCACTTAGTATCATCAGTAGATAAAAATGCTGTTAACTACTAAGCCTTAAATATTCATCAAGATACAAATACTTATTTCTGTATAAAATTGTGGTGCTCATATACACAATTAGTGTACTGAATATGTTCATAATTATTTTTAGCAAATCTTTGAGGGGTAAATAGATCATTGAAATTTAGTATTTACTGTTAATGATCTGGGAAGTTATTCTAATTGCAACGATAACTCAGATTTCCTCATGGTCTTGATCTGAGTGTTTAACACACTGAGATATCCATGATCAAAATATTTTATATATAAAAGAAATTAGAGAAACTGGGATTTTTTTGAAGAAGCAGCATTAAAGACCGACATGGTTTGGCTGTGTCCCCACCCAAATCTCATGTTGAATTGTAGCTCCTATAATCCCCACGTGTCATGGGAAGGACCTGGTGGGAGGTAGTTGAATCATGGGGGTGTGTTTTTCCTGTGCTGTTCTCATGATAGTGAATAAATCTCATGAGATCTGGTTTTATAAAGGCCAGTTCCCCTGCACATGCTCTCTTGTCTGCCACCTACAAATGTAAAACGTGTCTTTGTTCCTCCTTTGCCTTCTGCTATGATTGTCAGGCTTCCCCAGCCATGTGGAACTGTGAGTCCCTTAAACCTCTTTCCTTTATAAATTACCCAGTCTCAGGTATATCTTCATTAGCAATGTAAAAACGGATTAATACACAGACCTACAATATTGAAAATAAATATTGCTGAACACTAGTGCTCCAAACAAATGGAAGGTGCAGGTGTTCTGAAGGGCAGAAGACTTGCCAATATGCTGGCTTCTCTCTCTTCCTTTAGTCATAGACAGAGACCTGCTTTCCTCCTAAACCTGCTTAATAGTCATTCTTTTTAATACTTTTTTTCTTATACTCATTTCCCTCTGACCCCTTTGTTTCTCCAGTTACAGCCTTTGAACATACAATCTCCAATATCTTACCTCTTCCCTTAAATGGTATTAGCCAATGTGTGTGACTATATATATGTACCCATCCAGTCATCAAGCTAAACAACATTTATCTAATATGCAGTTTCTTTTTTGCATAACTAGTGTCCACTGTGGAAGAAAAACTCATACTAATTTTAAGTGTCCTGCTAAATACCTGGAGGAGGAACTAGTGGAATTTCAGTAACTAGATTTTAATAATTAATGGGCTTTCTTGTTAATTAAAAAATATTTCAAACTCCCAAAGAGGGGGAAGGATAAAAAGGAGAAAAGTACAGATGCTCTTCTACTTATCATGGAGTTATGTTCCAAGAAAACACATCATAAGCTGAAAATATTATAAGTCAAAATACATTTAATACATTTAACCTGCTGAACATCATAGCTTAGGCTAAGCTACCTAAAATTTGCCCAGAATACTTTTATTTTGCCCACACTGTTGGACAAAATCATCTAACAGAAAATCTATCTTATAATAAACTGTTAAATGTTTCATATGCCGGGCACGGTGGCTCACGTCTGTAATCCCAGCACTTTGGGAGGCCGAGGCGGGCGGATCAAGAGGTCAGGAGATCAAGACCATCCTGGCTAACATGGTGAAACCCCGTATCTACTAAAAATAAAAAAAAAATTAGCCGGGCGTAGCAGCGGGCACCTGTAGTCCCAGCTACTTGGGAGGCTGAGGCAGGAGAATGGTGTGAACTCGGGAGGTGGAGCTTGCAGTGAGCCGAGATCGCGCCACTGCACTCCAGCCTGGGTGACTGAGCGAGACTCTGTCTCAAAAAAAAAAAAAAAGTTTCATACAATTAGCATCGTACCGAAAGTGAAAAACAGAATGTTTGTATGGCTACTCAGAATACAGTTTCCACCAAACGCTTATCACTTCACATCATCATAACGTCAAAAAATCACATGCACCTTCTGTATATGAATGATACATTTATTTAAAAAAATCAACATTCTATGACTACTTATCAAAATAATTATTTCGTTTATTGGGTTATATAAATCATCATGGTACTACAGTTAGATTTAGTTGTGAATCCTTGAGAGAAAACAGCATAACACTGGAAAGATGGACTAATATCTAAGAAGAAGCTACTGTATTTTTATTGTTTCTGACTTGAAAATAATTCAATGAACAGATAAACCACTAAATACATCGCAGGAGAAAAACAAAGGCCATGTATATTTCAAGGGTATTGTATTAGTCTATTTTCACACTGCTATGAAGAAATATGAGAGACTGGGTAATTTATAGAGGAAAGAGGTTTAATTGACTCACAGTTCCACATGACTGTGGAGGCCTCAGGAAACTTACAATCACGGAGGAAGGCAGAGGAGAAGCAGGCACATTCTTCACAGGGTGGCAGGAGAGAGATGATTGCAAATGGAGTAAATGCCGGATGCTTTAAAAGCATCAGTTCTCATGAGACTCACTCGCTATCATGAGAACAGCATGAGTGGATACCATCCCCATGATCCAAGTACCTCCACCTGCTCCCACTCTTGGCAAGTGGGGATTATGGGGATTATAATTCAAGATGAGATTTTTGGGTGGGGACACAGCCAAACCATATCAGGTGTCTAAAGAGATGTGATTATCCTGATTGGTAACATAGGTTCACAAAGAAAAGACATTTCAAGATTTCTATGTATTTAATTATTTACCATTATTTTAAAAAGGTGGGACAGCAGAGAAATAATGTCAGTAGTAGCAACTGGTTATAGAACTTCTACTAAGTACCAGATATTGTCCTAGGTGATATTCCTCTGTTTTCTCATGTAATTCTTACAGGAAAGTGGTAATTAGCTCTGTTTTCTATGAAGAAGCAAAGGCATCTGGAGAAGGATTTCAAACCCACAAGAGCGCTAAAATTTAAACCCAGGACTTCTGAATCTAAAGCCCTTGTTTGATCTATTACATAAATTCAATGTCTCTTATCTGCCCAGGACTTTGCTATGTCATGAGAATAAGGCTCTCTGGTAGAATTTGACTTACATTTTGAGTAAAAAGCCTCACAGAGAAAGAAAATTATCAACTAGATCTTGAAGAATGACTAGGAATTTGGTAAACACAATAATCAAAGGTGTAAAGAGATGGGGAGGAAGAAGAATATATTTCTGTGAAATCAGCAACTTTACAAAAGTCAGATTTTCTTTTTTTTTTTTTTTTTTTTTTTTAAGATGGAGTTTTGGTCTTGTTGCCCAGGCTGGAGTGCAATGGTGCGATTTCGGCTCACTGCAACCTCCACCACCCCGGTTCAAGTGATTCTCCTGCCTCAGACTCCCAAGTAGCTGGGATTCCGGCATGCACCACCATGCCCAGCTAATTTTGTATTTTTAGTAGAGACGGGGTCTCTCCATGTTGGTCATGCTGGTCTGGAGCTCCCAACCTCAGGTGATCCGCCCACCTTGGCCCCCTAAAGTGCTGGGATTACAGGCATGAGCCGCTGCACCCTGCCAAAAGTTCAGATTTTTAAAGGGGAAATAGTGAGAAGTTCTGTGTGAATAGACTATAGAGTTGAGTTCACGCTACACGGTTTCTGGAGCTGCATTTCCAAGCTGAAGCAAATAGATTAAGGTACATTTCAGAGATCAAAAAGATAATCACCGAGCATATGTCATAGAAAGCAAATATATAAGGTTATCAAAAAAGTGATATGAATAGTTTCAAATACTTCAGACACCACACTGTATGAAATTTAAAGATAATTTTATATTTTGTAAATAGAAGTTTATTATCTTTGAGATGTGATTTCATTGCAGTGCGAGTGTGTTTATAAATTTGTGACATGTTAAAAAAATGACAGCAAGATATGTAAATTATAAACAACTATTTTTTGCAATACTTTTAAATCATTCATTCTATGACCTTTATAACATTTCAAAGATGAGTTCCCAGTAGATTGAATTTTCTTAATTTTCCTAATGTAGGAATATTACTTAGTACTATTTGACCTTTTAATATTTGATGAAATACCCACCACTTCTTACAGATTGATTGTGTTCTTTTAATCGTAACAGGTTTTACATTTGTAACAGTTTGAATTAAAAAGTGGAATCATGATAGCTGTATTTTCTCCAGCCAAACTGGTTTCTCCCAATATAGGCAGACAAATTGGGAGCAAAGACTCCTAGAGTTTAAAGTGTAACAGAAAGAGGATGGGACTCAGAAGTCATTGTGCTGAAGCTGAGGCCAAAGAATGGATTAAATCACGGAACTTCATAGAATCCAGAAGTGAAAGAATCATTTATCCCATATTTTAAATTTCTCTACCTCCACTATGAGGTGTTCATTCAGCTTCTACTTGAAACTCCCTGTGGGCATATGTTTAAGATTTAAGTAAATGTCAGATGCTATATTTGTTGCTACTTAGCTCAGTAGAGATTCTGTGTTTGGTATGAGACAGCTTGTGCAATCCGCAGGCTGAGTAATCTTTCACAGGTTGGTTGCTCTATGGGGAGCATTTTTATAGCAGATCATCACAGTAAACTCAAGTTTTAGCCAATCACTAAGCAGGTGAAGATAGTCACAGTGCACATAAGCATTTTGGCACTTCTTTGGGGTCAGTTCCCTTCAGGTTATGAGTATTTACACAAGAGAATTCCCCAGGATGATGAAAAAGGCAACTAACTTAATAGATGAGGAGGGTAGACAGACAAAACAGTGCAGAAGGAACAAATACAAATATTGCTTTGTGCAGAGGATTCTAGACCATATACACTTGTAAACATTTGTCCTTTGTAATTGAGTAACTACACATATTGATTTCCTTAAGCCCATAGTTCATCAGTGGAATACAATGATACTGTGGATTCACTAATTGGATCCAGCTTGATTAATCAAATCTTTGGATGAAAAGGCAGATCTAACACTTTCCATTACGCCAGATCTTGCTTTCTCTTAAACAATCCCATTCTATTTCTTTAATAGCGCTGAAGTACACAGACAAATATACCACACATAATATGTACGGTATACTTGTCTACATACACGTATATGTGTGCGTATCCTCATCATAGTCACATATTCCATTTCCACGCATATTTAAACTTATCTTTGCAATCAGTCTCCCTGCGACTGTATCCACTGGGTTTCTGTTGCTGTTTAAAACAAACATGATAGGTTATCCAACTAACAGCCATTGAAGTGAGCTTCTTACCACCTTGAATAACTTCTCTGGTAACCTAAAATATTGCTATGATAATTTCTCATTCAAATAGTAGGGTTTTAAATTGTTACAATTAACTGCCTAATTTTCAGTATCAATATTAAAATACATGTGCATTTCTATATTTTAATATGTATATTCAAGTATTGAATTCTGTATGTTTTTTACACTTCTAAAGGAAAGATTCCATGTGATAAATGTGCTGAAGACTTAGGGTATCATATCATTCACCCTAGCAAAAGCAGAAAAAATCATGCCACAAACTTCAGACATGAATTAGTCTTCCATCAGAGTGTAAAAACTGCCCTTGCCTTGATTCTGATTCCACAGAGTTGCAAATCTCAATCATGATTTCTCCTTGACTACAGGAGAGACTCTGCTTATATCATGGGCAGGCAATAGACCAATTATTTCTTATTGTATTAACCACACTTGGTAGTTCAGAGTTCTTATGATACTTTTGAATTCACATATAGCTGGTAATAGATCCCATATTCTTCTCATCATAATCATCTGCACACGTATATGGTGTGTATCTTTTTTGATGATACAAACATTTTCAACCTCAATCATAGCATCTCTTCTATCGGGCCGGGCGTGTTGGCTCATGCTTGTAATCCCAGCACTTTGGGAGGCTGAGGAAAGCCTCAGCAGTTTGAGACCAGCCTGGCCAACATGGTGAAACCTTGTCTCTACCAAAAAAACAAAAATTAGCTTGGCCTGGTAGCAGGCATCTGTAATCCTAGCTACTTGGGAGGCTGAGGCATGAGAATTGCTTAAACTAGGCGGGTGGAGGTTGCAGTGAGCTGAGATTGTGCCACTGCAGTCCAGCCTGGGAGACAGGGCAAGACTCTGTCTAAAAAATAAATAAATATATATATTTATAAAAACAAATATATAAATATTATCAATTTATATGTAATATATATTTTATATAATATATAAAAATGTGTGTATATATCTCTCTTCATCTCTGTACCAACTTTATTTCTCCACACATTAAATAGTCACTTCCAAGCTTAAGCAGTGTTGTGCCTAGAAGTGGAATGTACTATTGGCTACTCTGGAAAATTGTTTTTCCCCCTCTGGAGATAAAAACTCCAATATGTGGACATTTAACCCATTCCACATGCTTTTCTTACAGTATGACATTGACGTTCGTCTTTTGAGAGGTTAGCTTACGTTGCCTTTCCTTGAATCTGGGCAGAGCGTTATAACTGCTTCTGCCAGAATGGTGCAGCAGAAGTGATGCTGCACGCTTTCCGAGGCTAGATCATGAAAGGGAAACACTACTTTTACCTTCTCTCTCATGATACATACTTTGGAGTTGTGAGGCAACCATATTAAGCTACTCCACAGCCACATTGTGGAGACCAGGGAAAACATGACATGGAGATAGAAAAAGATGTTCGAGAAGCCCTGGCTACTCCAGCCGTTCACATTTTCATCAACTAAGCAACAGATAAGTGAAGAAGTCTTCGAAATGGCTGTAACCACAGCTACTCTCTGATTTTAGCCTCGAGGGGCCTCATGAAACTCTCAGCTAGAAAATCCCATCTGAGTAGCTTCTAATTTCGTGACCCACAGAAACTGAAACATAGTAAACTGCTGTAGTTTTAAACTACTAAGTACTGTGATAATTTGTCATTCAATTATAAATAACACAGCTCCAAGAAATAGATTCACTTCGGGAACAAAAATACATAAAATTCATACTTTTAAAAATTTGTTTTAATCTTTTTAAAAAAATGTGCCTGAAAATCCCTCTAATTTCCCTTACTAGTTTGGTATGTCCTTATTTATTTTTATTATACTTCAAGTTCCAGGGTACACGTGCACAACGTGCAGGTTTGTTACACATGTATACATGTGCCATGTTGGTGTGCTGTACCCATTAACTCATCATTTACATTAGGTATATCTCCTAATGCTATCCCTCCCCCCGTCCCCTCCCCACAATAGGACCCGGTGTGTGTTGTTCCCCTTCCTGTGTCCAAGTGATCTCATTGTTCAATTCCCATCTATGAGTGAGAACATGTGGTGTTTGGTTTTCCATTCTTGTGATAGTTAGCTGAGAATGATGGTTTGCAGCTGCATCCATGTCCCTACAAAGGACACAATCCCATCCTTTTTTATGGCTGCATAGTATTCTATGGTGTATATGTGCCACATTTTCTTAATCCAGTCTGTCACTGATGTACATTTGGGTTGATTCCAAGTCTTTGCTATTGTGAATAGCACTGCAATATACATACATGTGCATGTGTCTTTATAGCAGCATGATTTATAATCCTTTGGGAATCTTATTAGTGTTCTTCCTCTTGTGTTGCTGATATTTGATAGCAAATATCATATGTAGCTCTCCACTTCTATAACCTGTAAATTCAGTCTTTGCAATTTTTAATTCCAGTTGGTTGTGAATTCAAGTTACCATGACACACACTAAAATGTGAGTTCAGTGAAAGCAGATGTATTTTATTTAATGTGATACCTTGGGTTGCCTATACTTAAGTGTGACACCTAGCATAGAACATATAACTCTTAATTGAATAATAAAAAGACACTTAGATTGCAGTATGTATGGACACTAAGATCATAATCTTTATTATATTCAAAATCATAGTTTTAGCAATTAAGTTTAGCTGTTTTGTAACAATCTTGCGATCAGTGTTTAGCTTGTCTAACAGACCAACTTATTTTTCAGAAAAAATTATCAGGTTTCGCTATCCAGTGTGATGTCAGCAAATGTGATGTTTGAGATAAGTTAAGACAATGGCAGCTTCTTCTGTTTCAAAACCCCACAGTATTCTCTCTGAACAGACTTATTCACTGGCTGTCTAGTCATAGATATTTCCACCCAGTAGGTGTGATTATTTGTTATTTATTTTGTTGTTGTTTGTTGTTGTTGTGTTTGTTTTTGAGATGGAGTCTCACTCTGTTGCCTGGGCTGGAGTGCAGTGGCACGATCTCAGCTCAATGCAACCCTCACCTCCTGGGTTCAAGCGATTCTCTTGCCTCAGCCTCCCAAATAGCTGGGATTACAGGCGCCCACTACTGAGCCCAGCTAATTTTTTGTATTTTTAGTAGTGATGGGGTTTCACCATGTTGGCCAGGATAGTCTCGATCTCCTGACTTCATGATCCACTCACTTTGGCCTCCCGAAGTGCTGGGATTACAGGCATGAGCCACCATGCCCCAGTCAGGTGTGGTTATTTAAGTAACACTCAACCAGTTAAGCCACCACATGTACATGCAGAATGTTTGGGTTGAATCTACTACAGTTCCTGCTTGATGTACAGGTAACAAGTGCAGATACAAAATACGATCTTTGTTACCACTGAAACTTGTATTCAAAAATTTGAAAATGAGTTAGCCAGTATTCTGGAACAAGGAGGGACAGGAATCACTAAAAATATGTTTATATAAGAGAAGAGTACCATAGCCATAGATGGAGCCACAGAGGAGGTGAATTAGTAGAGAAAAGGATAGGTGCCTGGGTGAAAATGAGCAGCAGAAAGAAAACAAATAGGGAGTAGAAAGAAAACTGCCTTGTCTCAAGGCAAAGTTGGCTTACATAAAGGCTCTCTCTTTAGCGTATAGACTGGCCTGAACTCAAATGTCAGTTCTTAAAACAATCACTTGGGTTGAGAAATAAGTGCATGGCCATTTCATAGTAACCTCAAAGGTACAGTGAGTGAGGTGAAGAGTGGGATGGCAGAATCACCATGTGAACAGTCTGAACATCTTTCTTCTTATTCAACCAGTGCAGACATATTCTTCCTTATTCAGCACAGCATGTCTGGGAGACAAACTAGCAATGTGCTTGAGAGTCTGGTTAAGTAATTTTCCCCATTTATTTAACATACATAAATGAATGTTGGGTGTGGATAATAGCAAGCAGAGTGACGCTGAGGAACAATTTTATGGAGTATTTTACAATTGTTTTCATAGAAGTCCCCACTGTTTCTTTACATTATCTGTATGCCACCCCATACAGAAAATGCTGGATGCTTGGAGAAAATAGTCTTTTGTTGTTGATTTCCTGGTGAACTGTTGTCATTTTTTAAATAGTAGAGCTAGTGTAAGATTTTCGATGTTCAGTTTGTGCAAGCAAAGGTCTATGTAGGATTGTTGGACTTTAACAGTTTATTAAAGTTATAAATTACCTTGATTATCTGAGGTTGTGTAAGGCAAAATATATAATTTATTGTTTTACTTATTAATCTAGATTTTTAAAAAAATCTCTTTGATATTAAATTAATGCAGTTAGAAATAATTTACTTAAACAATCTAATCATTTGTAACTTAATTACATTTCCTTAGGCCTTATAAACTGCATTTATAAATATCATGTTTTCATTTCATGTGAAGTACTTCCAATACCTCATGAAGCAAACAAAATTCTGGAAATAATTCAATAATTTTTAAGTCTAAAATGTGAGTTTTTCTGTCTTTTTTCTGTTAATCTGAAGACATTATCATTTTTCGTAGTACAGTTTTGTTTAAACTTCTTTTAATTCGTGTGTCTAAAAATTATTTATTTTCCTTTATTTTTTGAGGAAAAAGTCTTGGTCTGTTACCCAGGCTGGAGGGCAGTGGTATGCTCTCAGCTCACTGCAACCCGCTTTCCTGGTTTCAAGTGATTCTCCTGCCTCAGCCTCTCAAGTAGCTGGGATTACAGGTGTCCGCCACCGTGCCCAGCTCATTTTTGTATGTTTAGCAGAAATGGGGTTTTACCAAGTTGGCAAGGCTGGTCTCAAACTCCTGACCTCAAATGATCCGCCCCCATCGGGTTCCCAAAGTGCTGGGCTTACAGGCATGAAACACCGCACCTGGCCTATTTTCCTTTATTTTAAAAGGATACTTTCACTGTATATAGAAACCTGGAGCTAGCCACCCCAACCCCAAAACTTTACAGATATTGCTCCACTGTATTTTGGTATCTATTGTATATCAGAAGTAGTCAGCTGAGATTATTTCCTTCCCTTCACGTAATGTGTTGTTTGATTCTGACCGTTTCCAGGTTTCATGTTCATCTTTGGTTTTTAGCTGTGTAACTATGATGGGACTAGGTGTTTTTTGTTTGTTTTTGGTTTTTTTGTGAGGTTCACTGGGTTTGTTTTCAATTTGTAAGCTTCCATTTTTGAATTTAGGAAACTTTTAGCCCTTGTTTCTTCAGTTTTTCTTCTTCTCTATCTCCTGTCCTCATAGACTTTCAGTTATGGATATGTTAGATCTCTTGCTAATGTCCCAGAGATTACAGAATTCATGACTTTGTTTTTTTTTTCTGTCTTAGATTAGACAGAATCCGATAGATTGAGTCTGTTGCTCTATCTTCAGAATTCTGACAGGATTCTAGTTAGATAATTTCTGTTGATCTGCCTTCAAATTTCCAGACCCTTTTTCTGGCATCTCCAATATGATGTTAAGAAGCCAATATAAGACTGGGCACGGTGACTCACACCTGTAATCCCAGCACGTTGGGAGACCGAGGCAGGTGGATCACCTGAGGTCAGGAATTTGAGACCAACCTGACCAATATGGTGAAACCCTGTCTCTGCTGAAAATACAAAAACCAGCTGAGCATTGTGGTGCATGCCTGTAACTGCAGCTACTCAGGAAGCTGAGGCAGAAGAATCACTTGAACCTGGGAGGCAAATGTTGCAGTGAACCATGATCATGCCACTGCACTCTAGCCTGGGCAACAGAGCAAGCTCTGTCCAAAAAAAAAAAAAAAAAAAACCCACAAAAAAAAAAACAAAGAAGCCCATCTAGTACATTTTAAATTTAAGATATTGTACTTCTGTTACAGAATTTACATTTACTCTTTCATATAGTTTTCATTTATCTGCTGTTACTCTGAATGTGTTCACTCATGATAGTAAATTTATCCCTATGTTTGTGAATATATTTATAAGATACTATAAAATCCTTGTCAGCTAACCTCTGAGGACTTGGAGAAACAAACTCTCATACACACTGCTGGTGGGAGTGTAAATTGGTACAACTCCTTTAAAACAGGCTTTAGCAATATCTATCCCATGAAGCATACACATCTTCCATGACACAGCTATTTGATTTCTAAGTGTACACTGAAAAGAAATAAATATATCTCTGAAAGAAGATAAGCAAGATAACATTTATACTATCAATTGTAATAACTGAAATCTGAAAATCTCAGATATCCAATTTATCAAATTATAATTATATAAGCTAGTATATTAAAGCAATGTATATTAAACATCAAAATAAATGAACATACTGCTTCTACATGCAAGGTTTTGGTAAACATTAAAATCTTTCATTTAAATGAGCCAGATACTGACTAATCTATATTGTTAGAATAAATTTAGAAATTTGTGGATTTTTTTTGATCCTGGAAATTCAGAATTTGGTGGTTTTTTTAAAATTGTTTTTATTTTTTTGAGTAACATGGGGAAGGCATAAACAAAGCTTTTTGGTTGCTATGATTTAGATGTTCGTGTCCTTCTCAAAATTCATGTTAAAATGTAATCCTCATTATGGTGGTCTTAAGAGGTGGGGTTATCTGGGGAAGTGATTAGACATGAGAGCTCTGTCCTCCTGACTGGAATTAGTATCTTTATAAAACAAGTGTGAGGGAGCCATTTAGCCCTTCTTGCCTCTCTACTTTCTGCCATGTGAGAATGAAGCAAAAAGACTTTCACCAGACACTGAATGCTGATGCCTTTATCTTGGACTTCCCAGTCTTCAGAACGGTGAGAAACACACTTCTGTTGTTTATAAATTACCCAACCTGTGGTATTGTTATAGCACTGGAAAAAGACAGTTGCTATTAATATTTTAATAATCTGGGAAATAGTTACATGCATTTTTTGTAATGAATCATCAAGTTGTACACATAAATGTGTGCACTTTTCTGTATATCACTTATCTTTATTATAAAAAGGCTGACATAAAAATAAAAGGCCACATCCTTATTCACCCCTTCCCCTTTCCTGCTGCCGGAATGTGAATGAGATGGTTGAAGTCACCTTGGACCATGTTGTGAAGTACTAAGTATCAAATAACAGTAGATGGAATATGTGGATATGCATAAACTAACATAGATTTATATTCTGCGTGAGAGAGGTAAACTTCTATCTTATCAAAAATAAAAATACATGTACCTATCAATGGAACAGTTGTGCTATCTAAAGTTAGTTGATAATATTTTGTAAATAATTTATTACCTGATACAGTTGCTAACTTAGGGAACTGAAATTGTTCCATGTCCAGAGATTTTATGATAAGACGTAAATCCTGCATAAGTCTGCAGTTATTTTTTTCAACACAGAAAGATGTATTAACACTCTTCTTACAATTGTACTTCATGGTTCAGGCATATATCACACATCCCTCCTTACAAGGTGTCTTCTAACTGGTGCTGGAATTGTCTTCGGTATTCAAACGCATTATTTTATAAGGTCATCTATACCAGATAGAGGATATGATGATATTGATTAATTCTGTGAGAATCAATTTTGCTAGAAGGCAATTTTCTTGATATAAAGCAACATTGTGTGGGCCATGATGATTGCCAAAGAGACACTCAGTTAAGTCCAATAGCATTCTGGGGAAGACAAACCTATGTCCCACATAAGTGATGATTCCACTACCAAAAATGGAAGAAAGGTGAAAATATCTATAAATCTCCATTTGACATACATGTTTTATCTGGACAGAAAACAGTGGGAACTGGGGAGTCACACTTGATTATCCTTTCACCAGGATCAATTGTAGCAATTCCATTTCATATTGGTCATTTGCTTTAGCAAATTAACACAGCACCCAGCACCTGAAATATAGCTTCTGATCGAACGCATGTATACTTCTTACAAAAGATAGAACCTCGGAAACAATATCTTACCCAAAGATTAAAGTATCCTGCCAAAACCTCTGTCACATAATTAGTCTCAAACCAGAAGTCCTATTTATACAGCCCAAAGGATACAATTTTGATCCTCAACATTGATGTATATAGTCCCATATTATGACAATATCTACTTATGAAAAAATATATACTTATAAAATGTTTACGAAAATATTTTAAAAACCCAATGTGATTATTTTAAAACAGTCCTATAGGTAATAATTTACTATATCCATGTAATCATCCCCAAAAGGAGAAACTATATGCAAAGAAGTCAATGGTGTGGGAAAAAACTTAAGACTTTCATATATATTTTTTGCCTAAAAGGAAAAGTTGAAGCATTAATATTTACCATGTTCAGAGTAAGGATTGACACTACCACTTCCACTCATTACAGATGCCAGAGGGTCACATGGCCTAGATTTTGGATTCTGGTGGAAACACAGGGAAAATCACAGTGCAAAGGGTTATAACTGACACCTTCACATGTTAATGAGCTTCTTTCATATTGCAATGCATTTTTATTTCTGTACTGTGGAATAGATGTGTTCTTATGTTTTTAAATATAAGATTTTTACCCTTTCCAGACTGTGAGATAGTGGAAGGGAATAGGTGGGGATGGTTAGCAGACACAAAAATTAGTTAGAAGAATAAATAAGATATAGTATTTGATAGTACAACAGGATGATATAGTTAATATTAAGAGTAATTTAATTATACATTTGGATTGTTTATAACACACAAAATAAATGCTTGAAGTGAATACCCATTTACCCTGATGTGATTATTACATATTGTATGCCTGCATCAAAATATCCAAAATATCCCTAAACATATACTTACTATGAACCCACAAAAAAATTTAAAAATTAAAATTAAGGTTTTATGTAGGAGACACTTTAAAAGATAATATAAAGAATAAATGATGAGTATAAGCTATTTTATATCACATAGTTAATTATTCTGTGGTAAAAAATTTTTAGATATCAAATGAAGGTAGGCAATTTTTAAAATGTATTGTAAAAAGAAAAGCCCAATTATTTTGATTTTGTAGGCACTTCTATAAAAAACGGTCAGCAATATTTTGTTATCCTGCATATATTAAATCACACACACACCCACCCAACTTTCAGGCACACTCAAATACACATACACAAACACCATTAAAGGCAGAGCCAACATCTTAACAATTAAGGGCATAAGTTTCTTCTTGAAACTAATGCTATAGATATAAACCTCTGTTTAAAAATATCTTTCTAATTGTACCTTTTAGCTGCCATAAACACAACGGTGAGTTAAATATAAACATCTTATAACTTAAAATTTTAATGTTTGAAATAATTTTTAGTGTAATAAAAATTATTTAAAAATTTTTTTTTCTTTTTCCCCAATAACATACAGTCGACTTTAGAGAATGTTGACATTTAATTGTGTAAGTTCAACAAAATCATTTGTAAAGCCAGTAGGTAAAATTAGTAAATAGATTAGTATGATTCAATAAGCACAGACGAGGAGGAGGTTCTTCCACTTGCATTTCTGTGTTTGCTTGTCTGTTTTTCCCCAGTTCCTACAGCTTTAAAAAAGTTCAAATCACTGGATTATAAAGGAATTTCAAAAATTAAAGTAGTATTTCAAATCAAGTGTTTATCTTTATACATAATATTTAAAATCATTGTCTTTACTTTAAATCTGATGTTTGAGCATATATTATTACATATATAAGATTAAAGAATTTGTACAATCAGAAATGACAACAGTGACATTATGACCAATCTAACAGAAATACAAAAGATTCTCAGAGGCTATTATGAACACCTCTAAGCACACAAACTAGAAAATCTTAGAGAAAATGGATAAATTCCTGGAAACACACAAACTTCCGAGACCAAATAAAAAAGAAATTTAAACCCTAAATAGATCAATATCAAGTTCCAAAATTGTATCAGTAATTTAAAAAACCTACCAATGAAAAAGAGCCCTGTACCAGAGTGATCCATAGCTGAATTATTCTAGACGTATAAAGAAAAGCTAGTTCCAATTCTACAGAAACTATTCCAGAAAACTGAGAAGGAAGCACTTCTCCCTAAATTATTCTATGAAGCTAGCTTCAGTCTTATACCAAAATCTGGCAAAGACACACACACCAAAAACTACAGGACAATAAATCCCTGATGAACATGGATGCAAAAATCCTGAACAAAGTTCAGACAAACCTATTCCAGTAGCACATCAAAAAGTTAATTTGCTGTAATCAGGTAGGCTTTATTCGAGATGAAAAATTGGTTCAACATATGCAAATCAATAAATGTAATTCACCACATAAACAGAATCTAAAAAAACCATGTGCTCATCTCAACAGATGCAGGAAAAAAAAACCTTTTGACACAATTGAACATCCCTTCATGATAAAAACCTCAACAAGCTAGGCATTGAAAGAACTTACATAAAACACTAAGAGCCATCTATGACAAATGTATAGCCAACATTATATTGAACAAGCAAAAGCTGGAAGCATTCCCTTTGAGAATAGAAATAAGACAAGAAAGCCCACTCTCACCGCTGGTATTCAACATACTACTGGAAGTCCTAGTCAGAGTAGTCAGGCAAGAGAAAGAAATAAGCATCCAAGTAAGAAAACAAGTCAAATTATCTTTCTTCACTGATAGTATGATTCTATACCTAGAAATCCTAAAGGTTCTACCAAAAGACTTCTAGAACTGATAAACAACTTGAATAAAGTTTTAGGATACAAAATCAGCATACAAAAATCCGTAACATTTCTACACACCAGAAATGTTCAAGCTGAGAGCCAAATCAGGAACACAATCACATATACAATTATCTACACACACACAATACCTAGGAATACATGTAGCCAAGAAGGTGAAAGATCTTCACAAGGATAACTACAAAACATGGCTAAAAGAAATTACAGATGACACAAACAAATGGAAAAATATCCCATGCTCATGGATCGAAAGAAGCAATGTGGTTAAAGTTGCCATACCGACCACAGCACTCTACAGGTCCAATGCCGTTTCTATCAAACTAACAATGTAATTTTTCACAGAACTAGAAGAGCCTAGATTGCCAAAGCAATCCTAAGTAAAAAGAACAAAGACAGAAGCATCACACTAGCCAACTTCAAACTATACTATAAAGCTACAGTAACCAAAACAGCATAATATTGTTACAGAGACAGACACACAGAACAATGAAATAGAATAGAGAGTTCAGGAATAAAGCCACACACCCAGAACCAGACATCTGGTTTTTGAAAAAGATGACAAAAATAAGCAATAGGAAAAGAATACCAGTTCAATAAATGGTGCTGGAATAATTAGCTATGAGAAGAGTGAAACTAGATATTTACCTTTCACCACAAATTTAAAAAAACAACAAAATGCATTAAAGATCTAAAGATTTAAATGAAAGATCTCAAACTATAAAAATATCAGAAGGAAGTGTAGAAAATACCACTCAGAACATTGGCCTTGGGAAAGATGTAATGACTAAGTCCTCAAGAGCAATGGCAACAAAACCAAAAATTGACAAGTTGGGCCTAATTAAATGCTGCACAGCAAAAGAAACTATCAACACAACAAACAAACAACCCATGGAATGTCAGAAAGTATTCACAACCTATGCATCCAACAAAAGTCTAATATCCAGAATCTATAATGAACTTAAATAATTCAATACACAAAAAACCAAATAACCCCATTAAAAAGTGGCCATGAACAGACACTTCTCAAAAGATGACATACACATGGCCAGTAAACATATGAAAAAAAAAAATCCTCAACATCATTAATCATCAGTGAAATGCAAATCAAAATTGCAGTGAGATACCATTTCCCATCAGTCAGAGTGACCGTTATTAAAAAGTCAAAAAATACAGAGGCTTGTGAGCCTGCAGGGAAAAGATGATACTTACATAATGTTGGTGGGAATGGAAATTAGTTCAGCCACTGTGAAAAGCAGTTTGGAAGTATCTCAAAAAACTTAAAATAGAGCTACCATTTGACCCAGCAATCCCATTACTGGGAATACACCCACAGAAAAATGAATGGTTCTACTAAAAAGACACATAGACTTGTATGCTCATTGAGGCACTATTCACAATAGCAAAAACATGGAATCAGCCTAGGTGCTCATCAACTTGAGTGAATTGGATAAAGAAAATGTGATACATATACATCATGGAGTATTAGGCAGCCAAAAAAAATAACTAAATTATGTCTTTTACAGCAACATGAATGTAGCTGGAGTCCATAACCCTAAAGGAATTAACACAGTAACAGAAAACCAAATACCACATGTTCGCACTTACAAGTGGGAGCTGAACACTGGGTACCCATGGATCCAAAGATGTCAACAATATACACTGGGGGTGACTGGAAGGAAGACGAAGAAAGGGAAGTAAAGGTTGAAAAACTACCAACTGGGTACTACGGTCACTACCTGGGTGACAGGATCATTCAGACCTCAAATCTCACACACAATATACTCATGTAACAAACCTGCAGATGTGCTCCCTGCATGTAAAATAAAAGTTAAAACTATTTCTATAAATTTGCACATACATATAATTTAAAAATATATGCATACATTGGTTGTTAATTTGAATTTTACATTGATATGGATGTATGGGCAACATCATTCTGCAATGGATAGTCTTTGTCACCCTATGGTACACACATCAATTTGTTCAACAAGAACTTTTAATTGCCTATTATAGAATCCTGTAGTACCACTATTAGCTTGGCACAATGGGGAGCAATTTTCTAAAACACATCTAACAACTAATTTTATATTTATTTCTATATAAAAACCTTTAATATGTTGAATTTTATTTTAAAGATAATTGATATTAAATCAAAGAATAGTTATATAATTTAAATGTTAATAACAGATATTTTAAAATTTTTAAATTTAGAAATATTAATTGAACATTGTTTGCCATGAAAAGTATAGAAAAAGTGTATGTGATTTTCAGATTTATATTCATACAAACCAGAATCATGGCTTCCTAAAACACAAAGATTTAGTTGATATTGCAATCTTTATTGTTTATGTGAAAGTGGCTTATATATTTTAAGTTAGCTAATGCTACCAAGAAAGGAGGAAACTTCAGTAAGACATGTCAAGCCTTTCTATATTGCTTGTGATCTTGTTTATATTTAGTCTGCTAACACATGTATCAGTAAGATTTTAAAAATTCAGATAGTAATATTTTATCCTTTGTGTGCCACACAGGCTCTCTTGCAGCTGCTCAATGGTGCTGTTGATACGTAAAAGTAGCCATAGAGTATGCATAAGTGAATGAGTGTGATTGTGTTTCAATAAAACTTTACTTATGAAGGTAGGCAAGGGTCTGTATTTCAACACAATTCTTCATGGATCTCCAATATTTCTGCCCCATCTTGTTGGCAAAAGCTTTATCGGCTAATTTTCTCCGGGGTGTCTTTCTAATGCCATTGGAATTATTGGAAGAATTTGAAGAGAAAGATAATGTGCCCTTTTGAAGAAGATTTGCTTGCCTTCCAGGATCATAAATATTAAATAACTCCTCTTCTAGACACTGGGCAGGTTTGATATCAGCTCTTTTAATAAGATCACATCTTCCTAATATTTTTCCCCAGTAACGCACGTCACTGCGTGTGCTGGCACGTCTGGCCCTCCTTCATGTGAAAATTGGGGTTGAGTTAAACCCAAGCAAAGATGTTAATCCGTTTACAGCTATTGTTGTGAATAAAAACTCTAATGTGCTCTGCCAGTGTCTATAAAATTGCGGTAGGTTATTTTGTCAATAGAAAATAGGCTAAAATCTCAAAAGTCCCCACAATTCTTGACAAATCAGATCTAGACAGAAGGGAATGTTGAATAGTTCCTGTATTAAATGATTCTCTTGATGTCTTTATTTCAATAGTTGGTTTTGCCTTCTTCCAGAATGAACTGCCTATGACTTTATTTTTTCCAAGTGGTTCTAAGATTTTACTGTAACTAGCTTAGGCCATAAAGTAAAGTATTGGTTACATAGCTGAATCTGTGTAGTTTGATCCAAGGGATTTTCAAGTGTAATGCAGTGAGACTGTGATTAAGAAAAAAGTATTTACATACTGACATGCTGCATAATTTCCATGATCCAATTTTTTACCCTTAGCTATGCAGGCAATCTCCGACTTGCAATGGTTTAAGTTAATGATTTTTCAACTTTGTGTTGAGTTTATTGGGGTATTAAGTGTATTTTTGACTTACGAATTTTTCAGTCTACAGTGGGTGTATCCGGATGTGACCCTATCATAAGTCAAGGAGCATCTGTGTTTCAGGATCAGTACCTGCTTTCTTCAGTGGCATAAATAACTGAAATCTACAGACTTACTCCTGCAACAACTCAAACATGAAAGCAATCCTGACAGTATTTATGTATCTAGCACTACAGGTAAGCAGAGTCCGGAGTTACTGCTGATTGCCAAACAATTTGGACTTCTAGTCACTAGCATCAGAATTGAGCTGTCATTTTCATTTTAACTCCTAACAGCCACACACAATGTATCATGATATTTCCGGATTTTCTAACACTAAGTCATTTTTACATTCTTATAGCAAATCCTTCTCATCACGATGGATTATCCTTTTAGTATATATTTGAACCAAACTTGATAGTATGTCAAGTTTTTGCATTTCTCTTTAATAAATTATATTAATCCAGACATTTTATTATATTATTATTGTAAATGTTTGTCTTTGGGTTGAGTTTAGAAGAGTAATTGAGCAGATTTGTATCCTGTAATCCTAGGATCACTAAATACCATCAATATTTTTCCTTCTTTATTAACTTGTAAATACTCACATAAAAGCATCTGGACCTGAGACCTTGGGGATATAGGTGAGGGTGTTTCTGTGACTTCTGTTTATATGGGTAGGTTCTCTCTGAAATTTTATTATTCAGTAAAATGTAGGTGTTCCACTGTATCAGCCAATGTTTATAATTTATGTTTTTTAAACAAATCAAATCTGTGGTTCTTGTCAATGAACTTTTCAAAATTATCTTTATAGGCTAGTACAATTTTTAAAGTATGTAATTTTAAATCACCTATTATAAAAATTGCATACCTATAGTATTACTTTTATTTTTATTACACTGCTTTAATAACAAAATTTTATATTTTTTGAAAAACATTTATAAAAATTGCAGAAGATGCTAATATGTCCCTTGAGTCTGCTTATGTATCTTATTTATCTTCCCAGAATTAGCCAGTGTCATCATTGTGGTGTATCTGTGCAAACTTGGATATGTTCTTCTGGATATTTTCAGTTCAATATTCTTTGACCAGTTTTCTAATTGGATGTCATATATCTATTAGTTTTTAGAAAATTTTTATGAAGAATAGTAAATGTCCCTTATATTTGAACTGAGTTTTTCCTCAAGTTGTCAATTTTCATAGTTTTTCTATTCTTTCTGACAGAGATGATTAAAATTTTAAATAAGTAAATTGTATCATCCTGTCAATATGGCTTTTTAATTGTATTTTTAACATATTTCTACACCAAGAAATGATTATTTTTCTAGATTTTTTCTTTAAAGGTATTGTTGTTTTCTCTCTCTCATACACCTTGACTTCAACAATTTTCAATTTATTGTTGTATTTTAACTTTTTTATTGTAGAAAGTTTCAACCAGTCAAAAACAGACAAAAGGGTACAAGGATCCTCTGGGCCCATCATTCAGCTTCAATAGTTATCAACTGATTGCTTTATTTCATCTTTTCCCCCAACAATTTCCCTTCTGTCCTTTTATTCACTTACTTTTATTCTTTTTTATTTTTCATTTACCTCTTTAAAAATTTGACAGATGACAGAAAATTGGTTATTGGTATATTACTTAGAAAAATGTAAATAATTAGTATATTTCTTGGTAACCTTTATTTTTTGGAGTACTCTATAGATGAGTCGATATGTAATTGTTATTCATTACAGTAGATAACATCTTAAGTCTGTTCTTCAGTTTGTTTTCACAAGGCTCCCAAATGGACAACAAAAACATGTAGTTTATTGAGCATGTAAAACAGGAAGGGAATTTTAAAATCTATAAACAATCTGAGATATTTTATGCTTGATTTACTGTTCTTGCTCTCATACAAAAATTGACAGGATTTACACAGAGAAAATTTTACGCTGACATAGTTATTAAACAGAAAAACACGCTTGTCCTATGCTAGTGTCAACATGGACTGTAGATTTTCTTTTTAATTTTTTCAGCTTTACTGAGATATTAATGACAAAAATTGTATATATTTAAGGTATATATACCTTATATATACAGCATGACAATATATGCATTCATTGTGAAACTGTGACCCCAACCAACCTAATTATCGTATCCAATCACCTCAGTTACTATTTTTTGTAGTGAGAATATTTACAATCTACTTTATCAAATTTCAAGTGTGCAATACATTCTTTTAGCTATAGACAGTATGCTGTACATTAGATCACCAGAATGTATTCATTTTACAACAGAAATTGTGTATCCTTTGACCAACATCTCCCATTTTCCCCAACCTGCAGACCCTGCAACCACCATATTACTCAGTTTCTGTGAGTTCAACTCTTTTAGATTCTTCATATAAGTTAGATCACATGGCATTTGTCTATGCTTGGCTTAGTACACTTAGCATGATGTCCTCCAAGTTCAACCATTGTTGCTGCAAATGGTAAGAATTTATTTTTAAAGGCTGAATAGTATTCTGTTGTGTATATGTGCACCGTATTTCCTTTACTATGTGCACCATATTTCCTTTATTCAGTCATCCACTGATAAGCAGTTAGACTGGTTTCATGTCTTCACTAGCTTAGTTTTTTTTCCTTTGTTTCTTAAGGTGAAATTTTTATTGAGTAAAATTCACCCTTTTTAATGTACAGATCTCTCAGAGAGTGAGGCATTTTAGCATTGTGGTTAAAGGCAGCCACTCCATCATGTCTCTACTTCTTTATCATTTACTAGTTTTGCAACTGTGAACACTTAAAATCTCTGAGTTTATGAAAAAAGATGTATCAGGAATTAAATACAATAGAGTATGTACAGGATTCACAATATACCAGAATAATCTGGTAGGCCTTTCTGAAACATGGACCACAGGGCCCCACCTCCATACCTGTTAATTTAGTGTGTTTAGTGTGAGACTTGATTATTGGCATTTCTTACAAATTTCCAGGTTCACACTCAGAACCATTGTTCCAGAGTACTCACCGGAGGTTAGCCAAACATACCCAATTCCTGGCTGGTAGAATTTTTTCAGCCGATGCCAACTTAAATCACCACCTGAACAACTGGAAATTCACCCTTTACCAGGGCTATTTGTGCTCTACCTACTAGCATTGATGGAAATCTTCTTGCCAACCAGTCATCACAATTCAGGTCTAACACTTTATCTTAGTGCCTGATATCTTGGACCACTCTTGGCACCCAGTATTGTAGGTTGGATTCTCTAGAAAGAAGACACCAAGGTGGTGAGTAGTGTGCAGGATACTTTATTAGATGGTGTCTTTGGGATCTGAACAAGTGCAAGGGAGGATAAAAAATCAGGGTTAGGGAGAAGGAGAAAACAAGATCTCATATAGACTCCATGACAACTTTGGCAAACTGCACTGGGAACTCTGGAGTTAAAACCAACCACCCACCATAGCTGTCCCATAATGGTCTAAAATAGCTTAAGTGTTTTTACCAATGTCTCTATCAATCAGAAATTGGATATGGGTCACTCTGTAAAAGGCAGGACTTTGAACAAGCTGTTTCTCTGTAGCTGAGGCACCTGACAGCTGAAAACTGCCTAGAGCTCTCCAAACAACTGGGACTAAAGCCCTTTTCTGAATAGCATAACACCTCTTCCACCTCACAGAATATAATTGGTGGCTGTTATTATGTCCTTTAAAAAACTTGCATGTCTTGACAAGTATATTTCTGTGTATCTTTTGATCACGCTGCCATTGCAAATTAAGTCATTGTAATTATTTTGTTCTAAATGCAATTATTTTGGGGGCAATGCAATTGTTTTCTTGTAAATTGATATTTTATTTGGTCAGCTTGCTAAACTATTCTAGTTTTGTTTTTTACTATTTGGGTTTTTTCTTGCTTGGAAATAGTACTGTTTGGAAATAATAAGGGTTTGTTTTTCTCTTGCAATATGTTGTTTATATTTTACTGCCTTTTTGGATTGTGTTAAGATTCAGTAAAAGATAAAATAGTTTATGTGACAATGAGCTCTCATGCTTCTATTTTCAATAGGGATGTTTAGCATATTCAATATTAATGATCATGTTTAATGTAGGGCTTTTATTAATATATATTTTCAAACATATGAAGATAAAGACATTTTGTTCTATTTCAAATCCACAAGCAATTTTATTGTGAAGATGCACCAAATTCTATTTTTTTGTTGTTTCTATTGCTTTTGTAACCCCAAAAGATTAATAGACTTTTCCTTAAAATCTATGGAGTCAGATAACAGGTTTTCTAATGTGAAATTACCATTTTATTTCTTTGATAAACCCTAAAGGCATAGTAATCTTTTTAACACAACGATAAATTCTATTTGCAAATACACAGTAAGAAAGTTATGTCCCTCTTACTTTTCATTTTTCAGCTAGCTGTTTTTTAATTTCAGACTTGTACTAGTCTCATTAAATAAATTGTGAAGCTCTCCATATTTCTATGTGATCATATTTTCAATATAATACTACATTGCCATAAAATGTATTTTAAAAGGAGCTATTTCAGTTTTAGTTTGGCCCAAGAACCCAAAGTATTAAATAAAGCATTTCAAAATACAGGTTTTGCAGAAACCAATGTTAACAAAACAAAACCTGTAAAATAAGCAGGGAAATCTGTTGTATGTTCAGTTTCTTAGATTAAGTTTTACACAATTGTATACAATGTTTTTACATGTAGTAAAAAACAGAATTATAAAAATATTAAAATATTCTGAATTTAACCTTATCTTTTTAAAACTTAAGAGTTACAGATAAAATTATGAGGGGTCATAAACTCCACATTTATTATTAAAAATAGCTCTATATTGACCAGTGTTAACAGAAAGAAACCTCAAACATTTGGTTAGCATGAAATGTCATTTATTGTACACTGGACACAAAATAGTTCCAGTGATTAAATACCAGGTATTGAAGAATATGCCTTTTCAAATTGAATTTATAATTGTCCCTAGACCGAACACTCATATAAAATCCAAGGAAATATTGTTGCTTTTACTACAGAGTGCTTCGCCTTTGACTAAAGAACAGAGAAAGAGAACTGATCAAATAGCATTCCCTTCACTCTGCACTGTAAAATAATTGCAACTTGAAACTACAGTACATTAATTGAAAACTCTAAAGGAAATGTTAAGGACATCCGTGTGCTATTAATAATGCACTTTGCATTATAGTGTTCTAGTGTACATTTTGTAGTAACAAGAATATGTTTCCAGAGATTGGTCCAGTTGTGCTTTAAATAGGCACCAGTATTTCCATTTAAGTAAAATAAATGAAATAAATGATCTCAGTACCAACTCTAAAAACAAATTTCCATAAGTTTGAGTCTGATCACTTGTAGGACAGGGGCAGAAAAAGAGGGACTGTAAAACAAACTTTGTGATATTCTTCTAGTGCCTAGGGATATGCTCTGGACGGTTTACATTACAACACATCAAAAGTCAATTCAGTGTATCTGAATTGACATACACCAGGGGTCTCCCTCTGGTTTCTTTTACAAGGACTTCAATCTCATTCATGAAGTTTCCTTCCTAATGAACTCATCACCTCCTAAAGACCTCACTTTCAAATACCATCAGATGGAAAGTTAAGATTTCAATGTATCAATCTGAGGGAGATGCATATATTCAGTACATAGCACATACTAAACTAAGAACACACAACAATGTGCATTTTATGGTATTTTAACAGAATATTCTAACCTTTGGAAATAAAGTATTTTTTATTTATATTTGTAATACTTCTAGCTCCCAGGAAAATATTTACATCAACACTAAATTTTTTTATGTGGGTCTGCAGCACTTCTCCTTGTTACAGGCATTTTAAATTCTAAACACAGTCTTAGTGACAGGTTATCTGACACAAAGATGTATACAAGCTTTTGAAGAAAAAGACAGTTTTGGAAATTTTTGGTTTGTTTGTTGTGTCTTTTTACCATTTAATTTTGTCTCATGCATAATCTGATGTCTCTTGAAGAGGGCACACATGAAACACTTCAGCTTTCAGGTGCCCAAACAAAATACTCCACTGTGCTCATGACAAACCTAATAGATTCTAGAACTAAAATGTAGATATAAAGGATGTTTGTGAGCTTTGTTTAGTAAGTCAGGTTTAAATTAAATCTGATCATCTAGATCTTTTTTCCACAAATTCTAATTTTGTTCCATGTTGATTTGGATAGTTATATTATGCCCATTGTACCATACAACTTCTAAGTGCTTAATTAAGTCTAAACGGTTCATTTGCTGAATGGGATGATGAATATGAACTTGCTATCTGGTGATAACAATATCAGAACTTTAGTCTTTTGAGGGTTCAAAGCACTTTTCCCACTTCAATGTTTAGATAATGAGAACCCTTTTTTATTCCTTAGCAGGCAGAATACATTTTTTTTTTTTAAGTTAAAGTCTTCTCTTTCATTTTTTTAAGAATATCACCTCTTCCAAAAAGCATTGTTTGGTTCTGTCACATAATTCTTGCCTGAAGAAGCTTTTATTATATCATGCCAGCTCCCACCATGAGGTTTGGGGCTGGGTTTTATTCCTCTGTATCAGATTACTTCACACTTTGAGAGTATCTGGCACGTTCAACCAGCTCAATGATGATAAATGAGTTAGGTTTTACTTTCATTTGACTACTTTTAAAATGGATAATAGCTAAACTATAACCAATTATCATCATCACATGCTTTACAATCATTCTTGATCTGAAAATAAAACAATAAAACTCCATGTAACACACATTTTCATATATTTTTGAAGATTATTTTAACAGTAAAATACTGAAAAAAATCTTAGGGTATACTTTGGTTGCCTTCCAAAAAACCATCTATGCCCTATATCCTTTGAGGCAAAATTCCTTTTTGTCTCTTCATCCCTAGTTTATTTAAAGAAAAGGATATAGCCCTCTTGTCTTTAGTAAAGCTTGAACATGTCATCCTAATGATCTAATTTCCTTTGTTATTATTAGTTAGGAGTGAGAATGATTTTGGTTTCCAGCTAGTGGAATAAGAAACTAAGTCCACTGTATACTTCTGAGACGGTTGTCTGGCTAATCAAAGAATATTCATAGGAAGACTCGGTGACATTTTATGGTTAAAGTTGGCTGCTATAATTGCAAATTGTGAAATTATGCTGGTCAGCTTCATGAGGAGAACTAACCCCATCTACTGAAGATGACAGAAAGGTGAAAAGCCGCATTTTAAAAATGTCATTAAGACAATAAATTGAACAGCTCTGTGATTTACCTACCTAAAAACTTAAGTGACATCGTGAATATTTTCTAAATTTTAGTTCACTTTTATTTGAGCTTTGTTTCTTGCACGAGATATAAATTACGAAATTCTAAAAATAGTTATTCAAGAATTTTTTATGAAATCGTGTTTGAAGAGTGATGTTTTTAAACCTATGAAATGGCTGTGAATGGTACATTCATATAACTTTTTAAACTTTTTTTTTATTATTATACTTTAAGTTCTAGGATACATGTGCATAGCGTGCAGGTTTGTTACATATGTATACTTGTGCCATGTTGGTGTGCTGCACCCATCAACTCGTCAGCACCCATCAATTCGTCATTTGCATCAGGTATAACTCCCAATGCAATCCCGCCCCCCTCCCCATGATAGGCCCCTGTGTGTGATGTTCCCCTTCCTGAGTCCAAGTGATCTCATTGTTCAGTTCCCACCTATGAGTGAGAACATGCGGTGCTTGGTTTTCTGTTCTTGTGATAGTTTGCTAAGTATGATGGTTTCCAGCTGCATCCATGTCCCTACAAAGGACACAAACTCATCCTTTTTTATGGCTGCATAGTATTCCATGGTGTATATGTGCCACATTTTCTTAATTCAGTCTGTCACTGATGTACATTTGGGTTGATTCCAAGTCTTTGCTATTGTGAATAGTGCCGCAATAAACATACGTGTGCATGTGTCTTTATAGCAGCATGATTTATAATCCTTTGGGTATATACCCAATAATGGGATGGCTGGGTCATATGGTACATCTAGTTCTAGATCCTTGAGGAATCGCCGTACTGTTTTCCATAATGGTTGAACTAGTTTACAATCCCACCAACAGTGTAAAAGAGTTCCTATTTCTCCACATCCTCTCCAGCACCTGTTGTTTCCTGGCTTTTTAATGATCGCCATTCTAACTGGTTTGAGATGGTATCTCATTGTGGTTTTGATTTGCATTTCTCTGATGGCCAGTGATGATGAGCATTTTTTCATGTGTCTGTTGGCTGTATGAATGTCTTCTTTTGAGAAATGTCTGTTCATATCCTTTGCCCACTTTTTGATGGGGTTTTTTTCTTGTAAATTTGTTTCAGTTCTTTGTAGGTTCTGGATATTAGCCCTTTGTCAGATGAGTAGATTGCAAAAATTTTCTCCCATTCTGTAGGTTCCCTGTTCACTCTGATGGTAGTTTCTTTTGCTGTGCAGAAGCTCTTTAGTTTAATGAGATCCCATTTGTCAATTTTGGCTTTTGCTGCCGTTGCTTTTGGTGTTTTACACATGAAGTCTTTGCCCATGCCTATGTCCTGAATGGTACTACCTAGGTTTTCCTCTAGGGTTTTTATGGTATTAGGTCTAACATTTAAGTCTCTAAGCCATCTTGAATTAATTTTCGTGTAAGGAGTAAGGAAAGGATCCAGTTTCGGCTTTCTACTTATGGCTAGCCAATTTTCCCAGCACCATTTATTAAATAGGGAATCCTTTCCCCATTTCTTGTTTCTCTCAGGTTTGTCAAAGATCAGATGGCTGTAGATGTGTGGTGTTATTTCTGAGGACTCTGTTCTGTTCCATTGGTCTATATCTCTGTTTTGGTACCAGTACCATGCTGTTTTGGTTACTGTAGCCTTGTAGTATAGTTTGAAGTCAGGTAGCGTGATGCCTCCAGCTTTGTTCTTTTGACTTAGGATTGTCTTGGCGATGCGGGCTCTTTTTTGGTTCCATATGAACTTTAAAGCAGTTTTTTCAAATTCTGTGAAGAAACTCATTGGTAGCTTGATGGGGATGGCATTGAATCTATAAATAACCTTGGGCAGTATGGCCATTTTCACGATATTGATTCTCCCTATCCATGAGTATGGTATGTTCTTCCATTTGTTTGTGTCCTCTTTTATTTCACTGAGCAGTGGTTTGTAGTTCTCCTTGAAGAGGTCCTTTACATCCCTTGTAAGTTGGATTCCTAGGTATTTTATTCTCTTTGAAGCAATTGTGAATGGAAGTTCATTCATGATTTGGCTCTCTGTCTCTTACTGGTGTATAAGAATGCGTGTGATTTTTGCACATTAATTTTGTATCCTGAGACTTTGCTGAAGTTGCTTATCAGCTTAAGGAGATTTTGGGCTGAGACAATGGGGTTTTCTAAATATACAATCATGTCATCTGCAAACAGGGACAATTTGACTTCTTCTTTTCCTAACTGAATCCCCTTGATTTCTTTCTCTTGCCTGATTGCCCTAGCCAGAACTTCCAACACTATGTTGAATAGGAGTGGTGAGAGAGGGCATCCCTGTCTTGTGCCAGTTTTCAAAGGGAATTTTTCCAGTTTTTGCCCATTCAGTATATTGGCTGTGGGTTTGTCACAAATAGCCCTTATGATTTTGAGGTACATTCCATCAATACCGAATTTATTGAGCGTTTTTAGCATGAAGCGCTGTTGAATTTTGTCAAAAGCCTTTTCTGCATCTGTTGAGATAATCATGTGGTTCTTGTCTTTGGTTCTGTTTATATGCTGGATTATGTTTATTGATTTGCGAATGTTGAACCAGCCTTGCATCCCAGGGATGAAGCCCACTTGATCATGGTGGATAAGCTTTTTGATGTGTTGCTGAATCCGGTTTGCCAGTATTTTATTGAGGATTTTTGCATCGATGTTCATCAGGGATATTGGTCTAAAATTCTCTTTTTTTGTTGTGTCTCTGCCAGGCTTTGGTATCAGGATGATGTTGGCCTCATAAAATGAGTTAGGGAGGATTCCCTCTTTTTCTATTGATTGGAATAGTTTCAGAAGGAATGGTACCAGCTCCTCCTTGTACCTCTGGTAGAATTCAGCTGTGAATCCATCTGGTCCTGGACTTTTTTTGGTTGGTAGGCTATTAATTATTGCCTCAATTTCAGAGCCTGCTATTGGTCTATTCAGGGATTCAACTTCTTCCTGGTTTAGTCTTGGAAGAGTGTAAGTGTCCAGGAAATTATCCATTTCTTCTAGATTTTCCAGTTTATTTGCGTAGAGGTGTTTATAGTATTCTCTGATGGTAGTTTGTATTTCTGTGGGGTCGGTGGTGATATCCCCTTTATTTTTTATTGCGTCTATTTGATTCTTCTCTCTTTTCTTCTTTATTAGTCTTGCTAGCAGTCTGTCAATTTTGTTGATCTTTTCAAAAAACCAACTCCTGGATTCATTGATTTTTTGGAGGGTTTTTTGTGTCTCTATCTCCTTCAGTTCTGCTCTGATCTTAGTTATTTCTTGCCTTCTGCTAGCTTTCGAATGTGTTTGCTCTTGTTTCTCTAGTTCTTTTAATTGTGATGTTAGAGTGTCAATTTTAGATCTTTCCTGCTTTCTCTTGTGGGCATTTAGTGCTATAAATTTCCCTCTACACACTGCTTTATATGTGTCCCAGAGATTCTGGTATGTTGTATCTTTGTTCTCATTGGTTTCAAAGAACATCTTTATTTCTGCCTTCATTTCGTTATGTACTCAGAAGTCATTCAGGAGCAGGTTGTTCAGTTTCCATGTAGTTGAGCGGTTTTGACTGAGTTTCTTAGTCCTGAGTTCTAGTTTGATTGCACTGTGGTCTGAGAAAGTTTGTTATAATTTCTGTTCTTATACATTTGCTGAGGAGTGCTTCACTTCCAATTATGTGGTCAATTTTGGAATAAGTGCGATGTGGTGCTGAGAAGAATGTATATTCTGTTGATTTGGGGTGGAGAGTTCTATAGATGTCTATTAGGTCTGCTTGCTGCAGAGATGAGTTCAATTCGTGGATATCCTTGTTAACTTTCTGTCCCGTTGATCTGTCTAATGTTGACAGTGGAGTGTTGAAGTCTCCCATGATTATTGTATGGGAGTCTAGGTCTCTTTGTAAGTCTCTAAGGACTTGCTTTATGAATCTGGGTGCTCCTGTATTGGGTGCATATATATTTAGGATAGTTAGCTCTTCCTGTTGAATTGATCCCTTTACCATTATATAATGGCCTTCTTTGTCTCTTTTGATCTTTGATTGTTTAAAGTCTGTTTTATCAGAGACTAGTATTGCAACCCCTGCTTTTTTTGGTTCTCCATTTGCTTGGTAAATCTTCCTCCATCCCTTTATTTTGAGCCTATGTATGTCTCTGCATGTTAGATGGGTCTCCTGAATACAGCAGACTGATGGGTCTTGACTCTTTATCCAGTTTGCCAGTCTGTGTCTTTTAATTGGAGCATTTAGTCCATTTACATTTAAGGTTAAGATTGTTATGTGTGAACTTGATACTGCCATTATGATATTAACTGGTTATTTTGCTCGTTAGTTGATGCAGTTTCTTCCTAGCCTCGATGGTCTTTACATTTTGGCATGTTTTTGCAATGGCTGCTACTGGTTGTTCCTTTCCATGTTTAGTGCTTCCTTCAGGGTCTCTTGTAAGGCAGGCCTAGTGGTGACAAAATCTCTAAGCATTTGCTTATCTGTAAAGGATTTTATTTCTCCTTCACTTATGAAACTTAGTTTGGCTGGATATGAAATTCTGGGTTTAACATTCTTTTCTTTAAGAATGTTGAGTATTGGCCCCCACTCTCTTCTGGCTTGTAGAGTTTCTGCCGAGAGATCTGCTGTTAGTCTGATGGGCTTCCCTTTGTGGGTAACCCGACCTTTCTCTCTGGCTGCCCTTAAGATTTTTTCCTTCATTTCAACTTTGATGAATCTGGCAATTATGTGTCTTGGAGTTGCTCTTCTCGAGGAGTATCTTTGTGGCGTTCTCTGTATTTCCTGGATTTGAATGTTGGCCTGCCCTACTAAGTTGGGGAAGTTCTCCTGGATGATATCCTGAAGAGTGTTTTCCAACTTGGTTCCATTTTCCCCCTCACTTTCAGGCACCCCAATCAGACGTAGATTTGGTTTTTTACATAATCCCATACTTTTTGCAGGCTTTGTTCATTTCTTTTTCTTCTTTTTTCTTTTGGTTTCCTTCTCGCTTCATTTCATTCATTTGATCCTCAATCGCTGATACTCTTTCTTCCAGTTGATCGAGTCGGTTACTGAAGCTTGTGCATTTGTCACGTATTTCTCGTGTCATGGTTTTCATCTCTTTCATTTCGTTTATGACCTTCTCTGCATTAATTACTCTAGCCATCAATTCTTCTACTTTTTTTTTTTTCAAGATTTTTAGTTTCTTTGCGCTGGGTACGTAATTCCTCCTTTAGCTCTGAGAAGTTTGATGGACTGAAGCCTTCTTCTCTCATCTCGTCAAAGTCATTCTCCGTCCAGCTTTAATCTGTTGCTGGTGATGAGCTGCGCTCCTTTGCCGGGGGAGATGCGCTCTTATTTTTTGAATTTCCAGCTTTTCTGCCCTGCTTTTTCCCCATCTTTGTGGTTTTATCTGCCTCTGGTCTTTGATGCTGGTGACGTACTGATGGGGTTTTGGTGTAGGTGTCCTTCCTGTTTGATAGTTTTCCTTCTAACAGTCAGGACCCTCAGCTATAGGTCTGTTGGAGATTGCTTGAGGTCCACTCCAGACCCTGTTTGCCTGGGTATCAGCAGCAGAGGCTGCAGAAGATAGAATATTGCTGAACAGCGAGTGTACCTGTCTGATTCTTGCTTTGGAAGCTTCCTCTCAGGGGTGTACTCCACCCTGTGAGGTGTGGGGTGTCAGACTGCCCCTAATGGGGAAAGTCTCCCAATTAGGCTACTCAGGGGTCAGGGACCCACTTGAGCAGGCAGTCTGTCCCTTCTCAGATCTCAACCTCCGTGTTGGAAGATCCACTGCTCTCTTCAAAGCTGTCAGACAGTCTCGTTTGCCTCTGCAGAGGTTTCTGCTGCTTTTGTTTATCTGTGCCCTGTCCCCAGAGGTGGAATCTACAGAAACAGGCAGGTTTCCTTGAGCTGCTGTGAGCTCCACCCAGTTCGAGCTTCCCAGTGGCTTTGTTTACCTACTTAAGCCTCAGCAATGGCGGGCGCCCCTTCCCCAGCCTCGCTGCTGCCTTGCAGTTAGATCGCAGACTGCTGTGCTAGCAATGAGGGAGGCTCCGTGGGCATGGGACCCTCCCAGCCAGGTGTAGGATATAATCTCCTGGTGTGCCCGCTTGCGCAGTATTGGGGTGGGAGTTACCCGATTTTCCAGGTGTTATGTATCTCAGTTCCCCTGGCTAGGAAAAGGGATTCCCTTCCCCCTTCTGCTTCCCAGGTGAGGCGATGCCTTGCCCTGCTTCAGCTCTCGCTGGTCGGGCTGCAGCAGCTGACCAGCACTGATTGTCCGGCACTCCCTAGTGAGATGAACCCAGTACCTCAGTTGAAAATGCAGAAATCACAGGTCGTCTGTGTCGCTCGCGCTGGGAGTTGGAGACTGGAGCTGTTCCTATTCGGCCATCTTGCTCCGCCCCCCTAACTTTTTTAACTTTAAGTTCAGGGGTGCATGTGCAAGTTTGTTACATAGGTAAACTTTGGTCACTGGGGTTTGTTGTACAGATTTCAACACTGAGGTATGAAGCCTAGTACCCATTAGTTATTATTTCCTGATCCTTTCCCTCCACCTACCCTCATCCTCAGATAGGCCCCAGTGTGTGCTGTTCCCCTCTCTATGTTCCCCAGTGTGTGCTTTTCCCCTCTCTATGTTCATGTGTTTTTATCATTTAGCTCCCACTTGTAAGTCATAACATGCAGTATTTTGTTTTCTGTTTCTGTGTTAGCTTGCCAAGGACAATGGCCTCCAGCTCCCATGCAAAGGACATGATCTCATTCTTTTTCATAACTGTATAGTATTTCATGGTGTATATGTACCACATTTTCTTAATAACTTGTAATTGTCTAACATGTGGTGAGTCAGGCTTTCAGGTTCAAGCAGTGAAAATGTTCTCGAGAAGTTCTTTTTTAAGAAAATACTATGTGGGGAAAAAAAGGAAATTCTTCTTCAAATGAGCCATGAACTAGTCAAATATTATCATTAGATCAACCCAGCTATTAGAATTAGCAGAACAAGAAGCTTCTCTGACAAAAACGCACAAAGAAGGTGTAATAAACAGAGTAGAAGCTAAAAGATAAAAATAGCGACACAAAGCAAACTAGACACAAGCTATTATTCTCATGAAGAATGAACAGATCTGTTCTCTGTTCTCTATGTATGAGATTTTAAAAACGGGAGAAATATTCAACTACAGCAGTCAATTATCAGCTTAGGAACTGTGTACTCAGAACCTGGGGATATATACATGAGTGACATGAAACATATTCAATACTGAAAAAAGAATCGGTTTCCTTCTAATGCCCTATTAATAGCTTCTCGGTGCTGTAAACAAATGTCTTCACAAAAAATAGATAAGAAAGTTTTTCAGAAATATAGTATTGTGATTTCCAGACTGACACTGTTTCAGTTCCAATTCTAGCTCTGCAGATCCTAGGTGTGTCATTGTGAGGATTAAAGTAAATGACACGTTAGGCCATTATACATGTAATCACTCATTAAATGCTAATTGTCATAGTTCTTAAAAAATCTGATAATACTTGAATAGTTTATGCCTTATGTAGTCATCAAATAAGTATGTAATTATAGATCTGATAAGAAATACTTAAACGATTTGTAATTCCCTGTAGAGTCACAGGAGGCTGTCTTAAGGAGGTGGTTGCCGAGTTATGACTTGCAGGAGTCAAGTTTAAGCAAGAGATAAGGGCAGGGAGAAGGTATAACAATAGCCCTCGGGAACTTTCTACGCAGAGACCCTCGGAAACTTTCTATGCAGAGACCCTGAGGCTGGAAGAAGACAGCATCGCAAATAATGTTGACAACTACTGGTGAACACTAGTATATTTATGTTTGTGTGTGTGTATATATATATACACACATACAGATGTATGTATGTGTGTGATCCTATATATATATAAAATGTGTAATGCTTCTAGCTCCCAGAAAAATATACATATATGCACACCCACATACGTACATCTATATTAGCCTATATTTTCAATGAGAGGAGGATCTTGTTAGTTTTATGCCTATGGGAATAGTGATCACTTATACCCAACAACTAGTTGAGATTTTAACAGAAACTTGTCAGTACATAAATATTCATGGAAATATAATTTTATACACACACACACGTATGCTAATTGCCTTAGGCAAGAATATTTGAACATTTAGAAAAAGATTTTGGCTGGGCATGGTAGCTCATGCCTGTAATCCTGTCACTTTGGGATGCTGAGGCAGATTGCTTGAGCTCAGGGCTTCAAAACTAGCCTGGGCAGCATGGCGAAACCTCATCTCTACTAAAAATACAACTAGTTGGGTGTGATGGTGCGTGCTTGTAGTCCCAGATACTTGGGAGGCTCAGGTTGGAGGATGATCTGAGCCCAGGAAGTCAAGGCTGCAGTGAGCCCTGATCACGCTACTGCACTTTAGCCTGGGCGACAAAGTTGACGCCCTGTCTCAAAAAAAGAAAAAAGAAAAAAAAATTGTACATTTGACTGCTTATTTAAAACAAGCTGCTGTTGTGTAGCTGTGGTCAAGGAAGGTAAAATTAAGGAAGGACCTGTGTAGGCTGAATATTTGGATATAACTGAGGTAAAACAGAAGAATTGTTACAAAAACATAAATACAATTACAGTAAACATTGTACATTTCAACTTCCTTTAATATTGTATATAAATTTACATATTGACTTTTCATATACATAAACAAATCATTATTTTTGAGCCAGATTTTGAAATGCCCATATAGGTCAAAAAACCTTTCTTTTTCATTCTTTTTTTTTAGTGACAGGGTCTTGCTATGTTGCCCAGGCTGGTTTCAAATTCCTGGCCTCAAGCAATCCTCCTACCTTGGCCTTCCAATGTGCTGGGATTACATGTGTTGCCACTGTTCCCGGCAAAAGACATTTTTTTAAGTCAATTGATCTCTAGAATAAGTTGTTATATGTAATTTTTAGCTGTTTTATATACATAGAAATTAACCTTCTGAAAGTGTTTTAGGGAAGATAAATGCCTTACATGTAACTAATTTTGACTCCTTTTTACTCCTGAAATTTTGGCTAATCCCATTATTCTTAATGAGTGTTAAGGAATAAAATAAATCCTTACTCTAGATTTTAAAAAAATACAGAGATAGAAAATAAAAGACGACTCTTCTGTTACTTTATCCCATTAGGAAATGTAGAGTTGCACTCCTGACCCTAAATGTTTGAGATTGGTCATCTTGTTATATGTTGTGCTATTTAAAGATTCACTTAAGTCGCATAGAATGCTTTTTATTAAATGAGGTTAAGAAATACTTATTTAACATGATAGTGCATAGAAATCACCTGCTTTTGAACAGGCAAAGTTGCACATATATAGTATTCCTAGTAAATTTTAATTCATAAAATAAGTGAAATATCAGCTTGTGCTTAGAAATTCTATGATTTAAGATAATTTTATGAATTTTAATTGGAGAGAAAGCCAATTATGTTACTAGTCTTTACTCTTTTAATATCTATTTTATATGCCTATTTTGGTAAAAACAATATTTTATTTACCGTATGTCAGGATACAGAAAAAGTGGGGCTGATTACAATGAAAAAATTTTGCCAGCAAAATAATCAAACCTAAGCATATTAAAAAAGAATACCTGGGAATTTCCACAAAGATTAAAGCAAGCCAAACAATATACTATCCAGTATTTTTTCTGTGGTTCCTATAAATTTAAATAATGAATAAATACCTTAGTAACTTAAAATACTTTTGAAGTTAGTTCAAATTATATTTATTCAATAAATATAGATGTTATAACAAAAATGCTGTATCTTATATATAGTATATACATTATATAAGATGTTTTTCATTATTTCTGATTAAAATGTAATCAAGTAGGAAGCATGCTACAGAAATCATGTATACATTTCAAGGTGCATTATTTTGAGAGTCACTGAAAGCCATTTACAAACCGATTTTCTTTGCTTGTACCTTCCAACAAATAATCAACGAATTTATACTACATTTATATTCTTTTTTCTACTTTTCATTTTGTAGATGGAGTCTCGCTCTGTCACCCAGGCTGGAGTGCAGTGGCATGATCTTGGCTCCCTGCAACCTCTCCCTCCCAGGTTCAAGCGATTCTCCCATCTCAGCCTCCCAACTGGCTGGGATCACAAGCCCCTGCCACCATGCCCAGCTAATTTTTGTATTTTAAGTAGAGACAGGGTTTCACCATGTTGGCCAGGCTGGTCTCAAACTCCTGGCCTCCAACGACCCACCCCTCTCGACCTCCCAAAGTGCTGGGATTACAGGCTTGAGCCACTGGCACCTGGCTCTGCATTTATATTCCTAAAATAATAAAAATATAGTGTATGTGCATGGTACTTTAACATACACCAGGATATTTTCTCATATATTGAATCCATTTATCATTTAACTTTTTTAAATCAATCTTCCAGGAAGGTATTAATAGTCTCATTTTGCATATTAAAGAAACGACATTTGTAGAAGCTCAAAGCCACATAGATCATATGCGGTAAAGCTTGCACTTGGAGCTACTTGAAGCTGTGTTTTCTGATCATCCTCATTGAATCCAAAAGTCACATATTTCACAGTAGTTCCATAAATGTATTATTTTTCTATGTCCATTTGGAGATATGTTTGAAAATGGGAGACTGTCCAATACATGCATTAGAGAATGAGCTTTGAGATCCCACAAAAGTGTTCAAATTTGGCTCAATTGCCTCCAGTTATATAATCTACCACGACTTACATAACTGGGAATAATAATGAGATACATTTGTACATTGAGAAGAGACTGAGAATCAAGTCTTGGGATATTCCAGAATTCACTTGTTCATTTCTTCACACATTCACTTTCAAGTTCAATATTACATGATTCTCTGATCTAGACACTGCAACTATAGTCCCAAGGGGTAGAAGATAAAAAGTCAATAACCTGATGTGGCAACATATTCACATCCATGGGACCTATCTATATACCTGTATGTATACTTCAAGTCTCATTTAAAATACAGAATGGCTGCTCTCTGCATTGCCCCTCACACACAGCTTTTGGTTTTTCACAGCATATAGTCTCTAGGTAGTTTAATATTTTAAATGACAACTCAAGGCTATGAAATTAAATTTTCCAGCATTAAAACTGGAGGTAGTGCAATCTGTTATAACCTAGCTTCAAAAAGTCAATGTTAAGAGCTGAAGTGCACCTCTCTACCCCCCACCAATTTATACATTGAAGACCTAACACCCAATATGACTGCATTTGGAAACAGCGCCTTTAAAGAGGTAATTAAGGTTAAACCAGAACCTAATGGTGGGGTCCTAACCCAATATGAATGATGTCTTTATAGGAAGAAGAGACACTAGGGAAGGACAAACACCAAGGATAGGCCAAAGAAAGACATAGCAAGAAAGCAGCTGTCTGCAACCCAAGGAGAGAAACCTCTGGAAAAGCCAAATCTGCCGGCAACTTATTTTGGAGTTCTAGCCTTCAGAACTAAAAGAAAAACCAAATCCCTGTTGTTTAAGCCATCCACTCAGTGGTATTGTATTATGGCAATACCACTGTCAACTAAAATCATGTGGCGTAACTTCAGTTATACTCAAATGGTTGAAATAGTGACTAGCCCACCAGATTTTAGGAGATGACCGTCTTAATGAGAAGACTATTAAATAATTTGCAATCATGTTCTAAAGCCACCACATATTACTTTTTTGTTGATATAGAATCTCTCAGATATCTGACCTACATTTGAACTCATGTTATTGCCTTTATCGATGGGAACTTTACCTGTAATCACTTGTGACCTTTTGATGATATAACCCATGGTGATAGGTTTGTGGTAACTATTGCTCCGTGAAGCCAAAGCACCGGCAAACTCTGAGTTCTATGTTTTTACCTTAATCACCAAGTTTATCCTTGCCCTTTCCATCTGTTGTTGCAATAGAATGTAACTGTACCCTACTCTACCAGGGACAAGCAGTTACTCAAATCAAAAAAAAAAAAAAAAAATAAGGACTTTGGTAAGACTGAGTTAGTGTTTCTTGAAATCTCTTTATGCCTCAACTCAATCCTCTTGGTTTATCAAGTTTTCTTTAATTTAAGGTAACTTAGAAGAAGAAATCAATCCTCGTTTATTTTCTAAAACTTTGAGAGTTAGGGTAGCGCTTCAACACCACCAAAATTTTCATATTTTAGAAAAAAAAAATCCTTGGGTGCTGTCAGATGAATGGTAGGCAAATTTAAGAGATAATATTTCAAGAGAAAGAGGAATCTTTTTTTTTTTTAGTCTTCAAAGTCTGTTTCCCAGCATTTTTTTTTTCAGGGATGTATTCCATTTTTATTTAATTTTTTAAGTTATGAGTGACCTCATTTCTTGCTTCTGTTTCCCTATTATTATTATTTTTAATGGTCTGGGAAGAAAGAGTCACTTACTCGGGCCATTAAAAATGAAGTTTAATGAAAGCCTGTACATTAAAAAAAAAATTCCTTCACTATTAGAAGCCAATCTGAAGAAGAGCCCCTTCTGGTTTCTAGGGAATTTACTGAAGAAACTGCACCCAAATGATGTATTAAACACACTTAGAGTCTAATATATGTTCATTTCTGAAATCCAATGCAGATACATCTAACCGAACTGACAATGAGCAAGAATTTTTTTCCTCATTATTGTCTGTCACATTAAACTAAGTAGGGGTTCCTCTAAATTAAGCAAAGTTTGTCTACTTCTAAATATCATCAGACTGTTTTTTCCTTTCTGCTTACGTTGGTTATGTGTAAATCAAATTTATCTCGATGCGAAGTGTTTCCCCTTAAGAAATCAACGTCATTCACACAGACTGATATAGTGAAGCACTGGAGAATAAGGAAAATTCATTAAAAATGAAACACCCTGTGAACTGAATATAAGAAAAAGCATGTTATGTTTTAAATAGGAGGAAAATAGCCCTGTTTTCTTACAACAAACAGGCCCTCAGCCAAACTACTGTTGCATTTCTGACTGAGTTTGGGGTTGTTACTAAAATGGAAAGAAAATGTTATTTGTAAGCTATTTTTATACTCAAATCTGCATTTATACATTCTGTAGCTAACATTTACTACTTATATTCCATGGAAACAGACGCTATACAAATACAAGGATGTACACTACTTGTTCACGTGGTAGGCAAATTAGGAATTTTATATCCATGATTGGAGTTTTCAAACAAAATCAAAATAAGCATCTTCAAATTTTTTCTTTTCAGAGTGTTACAAATTATGCTACATAGTTCTATTTTAGCATTAACTGCCAGGTACTCATATTTTTGGCCCAAACTTTGGTCTCAACAAGGCTGGTAAATATACTTACAAAAAACACACAGAGCAAAATTGACACAGCCAAATGTTCTCTCTGTATTAATGTGGTTTACTCATGCTCACCACACTTTGTCTCTCCTTCTCATATTTTGATCATTTTATCTAAGGGGATGTACAGAAGAACTGTTCCTGTGGGGCAAGAGGGGGTAGTAGTAGAGCACTCTGTCTATACTTTTATGTGAACAAGGATGTATCAACTCAATGTGTTGAGCATGAGCTAAATACCTGGACAGGCAAATTGCCATTAAAAATACCTACAATCAGTTAATAAAAGGTTGAAACTAGAGAATTACACATAACATAGTATCAATCCTGGAAAATACATAGTCAGAAGAAAGAATCAAGGAAAATAGGTATCATGGGAACTGAGGCAAAGTTAACAAGATAATTAGGGTAGAGAGAAGCTTTGAAAGGTCCTTCCTACAACCTGTACTCAACACTTCACATAACCAGCATAGAAAATGGGCTATATCATATATTGCCCCAGACATGCATTTGCATAAGCACTCATACAGAGTTCACTGAAATCTTTCACAGTGTATTACACTTTCACAGTGTATTACACTCAGTGTTCTGCTGTAGCTTACCTACAAGATTCTAGATTCCAGGGTCAAAGTTTCCCTGCAAACTTGAACGTATGCATATCATTTTAATTTTTCGTTGGAGACAGGGGCATCTTGCTCCCAGTTCTATTCATCTTTCTTAAAGCATCTGAGGCTGGGGTAGATGATGATCACATCAGTAGGGAGTGGCTTGCAGCTAACATGCAAAGTACACTTACTTTCAGTTTCCAACGCCTCAATCAAACTGACTTTAAATGTGTCTGGCTCCATCAGGCTGTGAGAATATCATGACTGACACTATCTATGGCAGTTTTGAGAATCCCTTCTCTCAACAGTGTCAGTCACACTGCTTTCTGGGTTGGGGCCAGTGGATGTGCTCCCTCTGAATGACTCAAGTTTGACTCACACAGCCATGACTCCTTTGAGGAGTACCCTTAAATCCACAGCATCTCCTGCCCCATTGCTAAGATAACTTCTCTATTATTCTTTCCAGTTTTCTACATAGTATCTAGTGAAGCTTTCCATGGCACACAAGGATAAACACAAAAAAATATACCTAGATTGCTTTGTTTCACATACTCCAGTGGGATAAAGTCACAGCTACGTAAACCCAATCTAAGGTTATAAAAACCTTGGTACTAGGTTAACGTTTCATTGATTTTTTTTCCCACGGGAATTCACCTCTTCGAAAGATCTATCTCCTAGAAACCCAAAGCTCCATTATTACAGCCAAGACCTACTGCACAGGAGGGTCTGAGATCTTTTACTGTCTCATCCTAACAACTCTAAGAAGTTTAGGAAGGTCTAAGCCCTAAGATGTCCCAACTATTGTAATTTTTCCTTTATAAGCATTAATTACACCCTTTATCTTTCCAAAGAGAACCCGTGGAAATTTAATACTTTGCCTGGTTTCTGCCCATAGTTGTAAATTGCCTCTTTTCCTGTCCGGTGTTGGTGTGCATCTCTGTAAACTGCATCTGGAAAGAATTTAGATTTTCTCTCTACCTTGCAGACTTAATACTAGTTGTTAAAGTGAAGTGGACGAGAGGGTCCCTGCCAGTTAATGAGTAACTTTCCCTCCCCAGAGGAGTTAGTAATAACCAGGATGCTATTCAATATTTTATTCTGCAATCACTCATCCAATTCATCCTTGATTATAGGCAATAAAATGGAGGATCACTTACAGAGCTGTTGACCATAAAATTTGTCATTTTCACCATAATTTACACACACTTCCCTCAAATCCTCTCAATCCATCCTCAAGGACCTTAGTTCTCCTCTTTCAGAACACATGTCACTATCACATGTCCGTTGCCAAAATTGTCAAGAACAATGAAGAGTCTGAGATTTTATCTCATTTGTCAGTTAACAAATTGTGAACCCTGCCTCTTCCTGGCGTACAGTCTATGTAATTTCTACAAACTTCTGTAATTATTTGAGGATATCACATAGATGTCTTCAGCAGATGAACACAAGTCACAGCCTAGAGATGACTGATCAAGTTACAACCAGACAGAGTTTGTCTGCTTGATCCTGAGATTTTAGGAAAACCAAGCTTATCTATTAGTGTTACAATTTATGCCTTACATAAATTGGATTTGGAATGCATGACTCTTATCTCTTTAAACAATACATGCTGGGTAAGTCAAATTTCCAATTAACCATTATTCGATAAATAAATATTGCATTTATTTATAGAAAATGCACAATCTCTATAAGGAAAATTATGTAAAAGTCATCCTTATATACCTGATGCTACTTTTTAAGTAGCTTCCTACAATATGATCATATCTGGTATTTTCCCAATAATAATGACTTATATTGCTATCTTCCAGCTAGCAGTGATTCAGTGTATTTAAATTTCCTCATTTTCCTGTATCAAAATGGAAATTTGTTTTTTGAAAATGCATAGCTATGTATAAAATCCTTTTAAAAGCATTCATTTTATTTGATGAGCTGTCTATTTGGCACCATACCTATGGAAGCAGGTCAATTTTAATAGAAGCATTAATAAGACATGTTACCCCCTGGTGCCTGAAGGTGAAAGTATAATAGCTCTGCCTTCAGAGAAACATTTCTCAGTTCATCTGGCGATTGAACCAATTCTTCAGTTAAAGACATTTTACCTAATAAATTCTTACATAAGAATTTCCCAACGTTATCACTTCTGAAAACAAAATGCTTCCTTGGTGTATTGGTCTTCATTTTTTAAACGAAAAATATTAAATTCAAAGGACACTTTGATAATGAATCTAGAAGATAAATGCAGTGCACTGAGTTCACTATTCACTATGTTATTTACATTCTTACCCGGGCAGATTCTGCGCAATCAGCATATTTGTATCCTTCAAAATAAAGCATCTTAGGTCACTTAATCTCTTCAATGCCCATAAAAGAGATGAATTGGCATTCCAAAACAATTGTTAATGTTTAAGTTACATTATTAACATACATTTTTATCTTGGGTGGATGCAGAAAATTCAATATCAATAGTGTCTTCGAGCTATCATTAAAGAGATGACTGGTTTTTTTGAATGTCTGATTCTATTTCAATATACTTCGGTAACTCTTGTCTCAGATTCAACACATGACATCTGAGCATGGCAACTAATCATTTTATAGGGGGAAGTGTCCAGAGAAGCAAAAGCAACACTAAAAAGAGTAAAAAGCCCAAAACATATTCATTCAAGGAATACCTATTTGTTAATAAATATACACTGGTTTCTTTTCCTTTTATTTAGCAGACTGTGACCTACCTGTTTTGAGAAATGTTTTTGAAATATTTTATGACATTTTGAGAAGACACATCTACTGATCATATTGAATATTGTGATCATATAGCAATCACCCTTTTAACAGCTAATAAAATTTTTGTCTATATTTTGTACATAAACATGTTCTGTAGAGAATTATTAGTATTTTAAATTTATAATATATTCTTATCTTTCTGAACACAACAAATCTAAGTTTGGTCTTCTGATGCAAAGAATGTTGACAGCACATTCTGGCTAAGCAGGTTTGTGAACTCAACCTACAATATGCTGTATACTAAGTGGGCACTGGCCAAGTGTTCTAGAGATGAGTTGTTTTTGGAAAGGAGAAAAAGATTATTTGGAATGTCTGACTCTTCGTAGAGGGCTACCAGGAAGGGCAGTGTACTTGAAGAAGAGAAACCCCTAAATGATGGAATGCCCCCATTTCTTTTCTAACTCCAAAAACAAAGTTAGCCTCAGAAAACTAAAAAATTGAATGCTTTATTCCATAAAAGCACTTTCCTCAGAATTGTTGTATATTGCACTGTTTTATAAAAGACACACATACAGTTGAATGAAATACACATTAATCACAGGAAAAACATGGCCCAAGTTTAACAAGCCTCAGCCTTTTTGAGAAGCATTTACCTATTATACATGCCTTGAAATGTTGTCAATCTAGACCAAACAGATGAGAATTTCTTCTCTTACTAGAGTCAAGAAAAGGGTTTACTAAAGAAAAAAGTTTAGCGAAGATCCTAAGTGTATCTTGGAGCCACATTGCTATATTGGGGGGAGATTTTTCACATACAAGGAAGAGCAAAGCCATGAGTCATCAGTGTGTCTGTTGGGTACAAGCATGGAACCATTGTGGCTTCTACTGAAAATAAGGAAAAGAGAGAATACTAGAAAGTATAATAAAGAGAAAGTGAAGCTCTCGCTGTTTGCTGATATGATCATATACCTAGAAAACCCTAAAGACTCATCCAAAAAGTTCCTAGAACTTGTAAATGAATTCAACAAAGTTTCAGGATACAAAATTAATGTACACAAATCTGCTATACACCAATGGTAACCAAGCTGAGAATCAAAAGAAGAACTAAACCCCTTTTACAATCGCTGCAAAAAATAAAATAAAATACCTAGGAACATACCCTACAAAGGAGGTGAAAAACCTCTACAAGGAAAACTAAAAAACATTGCTGAGAGACATCATAGATGACACAAATGGAAACACAACCCATGTTCATGGATGGGTAGAATGAATATTATGAAAATGTCCATACTGTCAAAAGCAATCTAGAAATTCAATGCAATTCTCATCAAAATACCATTATTCTTCACAGAACTAGAAACAATGATCCTAAAATTCATACGGAACCAAAAAGAAAACCCACAGTCAAAGCAAGACTAATCAAAAAGAATAAATCTGGAGGCATCACATTACCCGACTTCAAACTATACTATAAGGCTACAGTCACCAAAGCAGCATGGGTATTGGTATAAAAATAGGCACATAGACCAATGGAGCAGAAGAAAGAACCCAGAAACAAAGCCAAATACTTACAGCCAATTGATCTTCAACAAAGCAAACAAAACATAAAGCAGGGAAAGGACACTCTATTCAACAAACGGTGCTGGGATAATTGACAAGCTGTATGTAGAAGAATGAAACTCGATCCCCATCTCTCACCTTTTACAAAAATCGACTCAAAATTGATCAAAGGCTTAAATCTAAAACCTGAAACCATGAAAATTCTAAAAGATAATATCGGAAAAACTCTTCTAGACCTTGGCGAAAGCCAAGATTTCATGACCAAAAACCTAAAAGCAAATGCAACAAAAACAAAGATAAATAGATGGGACTTAAACTACAAAGCTTCTGCAGAGCAAAAGAAATAATCAGACAAGTTAACAGACAACCTACAGAGTGGGAGAAAATCTTCACAATATATGTATAGCTTTGGCTATACATCTGACAAAAGACTAATATCCAGAATCTACAAAGAACTCAAATCATCAAAACTAACAATCTCATCAAAAAGTAGGCAAGGACATGAATAGACATTTTTCAAAAGAAGATATACAAATGGCCAACAAGCATATGGGAAAAAGTTCAGTATCACTAATTATCAGGGAAATTCAAATCAAAACCAGAATGCAACACCACCTCACTCCTGCAAGAATGGCTATAATCAAAAAAATTTTTAAAAAATAGATGTTGGTGTGGATGTGATAAAAAGGGAACACGTTTACACTGTTGGTGGGAATGTAAATTAGTACAACTGAAAAGAGTTAGCTAGCTTGCCTTAGGTAGATATCAAGGGAAGGGTCCTCGGAGAGTCCCCGGCCCATGGGTCAGTCCCTCGTGCTCACATAACATAAAAAGCAGCCTGGGGAAAAAAAATCAAGCTGCAGACAGGACAAGGGGACTGTCACAAGGTGTTGTGCCTGGAAACATGGCCATGACTGCACAGATAGAAAAACCTCCGGCCCATTTGGATAAACACTTGCACAAACCTTTGGCTCACTCAGAATAAAAAAAAACAAGGCCCGGCACAGAAATGCCTTTGTCCCTTGTATAGTTGGCAGGCTCCCAGGAAAAAGTTTCTCCTCTTTCTGTGGGCATGGCCACAGTGGGCTCCAGTGAGTTCCGGTGGGTTCCAGTGGGCACTCTCCTTTCTTATTTTTTGATTGTGAGACCAGCCTCTACGAATCATCACTTAAGCCCCTGATTGGTCCTGGACCAAGGTCTGGGGCCAAGCTTTTACTTCAGCTCCTGATAGGCCCTGGGGCAAGCTGAGTAGTCACCATAAATCATCACTTCAGCCCGTGATTGGTCCTGGACCAACGTCTGGGGCCAAGCTTTTACTTCAGCCCCTGATTGGTCCTGCGTCAAGCTTCCTAATTGGTCCCAGGCCAAGGCCCTGGGCCAAACTGAGTCATGCATTCTCCAAGACAGCCCGTGGACTAAGCACATTTCTTCCCCTTCCCAGGCCATAAAAACCCTGGACCCCAGCCTCATAGAGGGCATACCCCTGGGGCCCCCCTCTCCACTGGCAGACAGCTTTCTTCTTTTGCTTATCAAAACTTTTGCTCCAACCTCACTTTTGTGTCTCCTCTCCTTAATCTCCTTAGAGGTAGGCCAAAGAACTCCAGGTATTACCTCAGACAACAAGAGACTGCTACATTTTGGTGCACTGCTGAAACTAAAACACAACCACTATTAATAATGGTGTAGGGAGTCCCTAAACTAAACATAGATCTGCCATTTAACCCAACAATCCCACTACTGGGTATCTACCCAGAGAAAAAGAAGTCATCATATGAAAAAGGATACATGCACAAGCATGTTTAGAGCAACACAATTTGCAATTGCAAAAATATGCAACCCGATTAAATGCCCATAAATCAATGAGTGGATAAGCAAGTGACATATATATTTATACACACACACACATATATACATAGAATACTACTTAGCCATAAAAAGGAACAAAATGACATTTACAGTATCCTGGATGGAATTGGAGACTATGGTTCTAAGTGAAGGAATGGAAAATCAAACCTTGTATGTTTTTACTTACAAGTGGGAACTAAACTATGAGGATGCAAAGGCATAAACATGATATGATGGACATTGGGGACTTGGGGAAAAGGGTGGGAGTGGGGGTGAGGGATAAAAGTCTACACATTGAGTACAGTGTACATTGCTTGGGTGATGGGTACACTGAAATCTCAGAAATCACCACTAAAGAATTTATTCACATAACCAACACCTGTTCCCCAAACACCTATTGAAATAAAAAAGTAAATAAAAATTTTTTAAAAAAGAAAAAAAAGGAAGTTTAATAAAGAGGTAAGCACGGAGTGCTTTGTATACAATTCTAAGGACTCTAACTGTTACAGTAACTGAAACAGGAAACCAATGGATGGTTTTGAGAGACAAGACAAGTCTTCTGCCTTAACTGAAGATTTCTTGCTACTCAGAGGAAAGACACTGAATAGAGAGCAAGGGCAGAACAGGGAGACAAATTAGGGGTCAACTGAAATAAATGAGATGATGTCATGGAGTATGTAGTATAAATGAAAGTAATCAAATATGGACACATTTTCAAAATATTTTAAAAGTAATATCAACAGGGTTTGTTAATATATGAAACATGGAGTAAAACAAAAGAAAACTAAAATGTTCTTGCTCTCACTTTGGTTTTATGTTGAGCTCTTTTAAGAAATAAATTCAAAGCTCTTGAAAGTTGTACCCATGTCATATTCCTGCAAGTTACCTTAGACCTGTGTGGCGCCCTGAGTCCTGAAGTGTGTTAAAGATTCACTGTCTCTTTTGGGTCAAGTTTCTTGTTTATACTTTGTGTTCTCTCACAGTGTTGTACTTAAAAACCCATCAACCTCCCCCCTTTTCCCAAGTGAATTTGAACTTGTATAAGAGGCAATAATCCCCAAATTCCCCTTTATCTATTCATCTAAATATAGATGCTCCTCAACTCATGATAGGGTTATGTCCCTATAAACTCATGATAAATTCAAAGTATTTTAAGTCGAAAATGCATTTACTATACCTAAACTACTGAACATCAATCATAGCATAGACCAGCCTACCTTGAACATCCTCAGGACACTTGCATTAGCCTGCAGCTGGGCAGAATCATCTGACAACACGGCACGCTGAAGAATGTTGGTGGTTTATCCTGATGATTCCCTGGCTGACTGCCCAGCATCTGGAGAGAGCATCATACTGCATATCACTAGCCTGGGAAAAGATCAAAATATAAAATTTCAAGTATAGTTTTACTCAACATATATGGCTTTCACACCATCCTAAAGTTAAAAACCATGAATTGAACTGTCGTTAAGTTGGGGGCTATCTGTACTCATGTAATGCTTACAAAATGCCAGAGGCGTTCTCGAATTTATATAGAGCTTTCTCACTCGGTTCTTACAGCAATACTTTAAGGTAAATGTTACAATTACCTCTAATTTAGAGATTTAAAAACTGAGACACAGAAGGCTTAGAGTGAGTCTGCAAAGTTACTTAGTGATAATTGCAGAGCCAGGATTCAAATGCTATGGGAAATATCATGCTCCTAACTGCTCCATATTCACTATGTTTTTACACCTATTTGTCTTATTTAGAAAAGTTCCTGGGCATCCCATATACCTCAAATAAGCATGGAAAATAAAAGTGATGTAAGAAACGCAGAGTATAAACGCATTTTTTACATTAAAAACAAGTTTTGGGAGTTTATTACATAACATTTACAATTTTAGGTTCTTGCTTTTCACACACACAAATTAATGTCCAAATAAATGTATTTTTGACATTGTATATTCTAAATTAATAATTTACAACTTAAACTCAATCAGTTCAGTGGTCATATGACTTATTATCAAACTGGAAAAGTGTTGACAGTGAAAGAGAATGGTATTAATAATTATGCCAGGACAATAGGCATAAAGGATTGTCCCGGGCAGTTCCCTTAGAGGTGGGTCTATGCATATACAATGAAATGGCTTTGCTTCTATCAACATAAGCTGCTAGATTGATTCTCTAATTAAAATAATTCAGGTTTTCTACGCTATACTATTCATTTTTGGAAATGCACTTTTTTACTTTACACAGGTAAAAATCTGCCACTCTAGTAAACTAATACTCATAATTCTAAGTTTGTTTCCTGTTGTCTTGTTAAATTTCCTACTGTTGTAATTGTATTCGTTACTCAATCATTGGATGAATATAAAGCATTTCCATGAAACATCACGCTGTGAAATGCGAAAATGACCTTCAGCTTGGAAAATCATGGCTTTAGGATCTTTGTATTTGTTTTCTAAATTTTTTAAAGCTTTTCCCAATGTTTACATTAAAGCAAGAGACTTAACTTAGCACTGTGGTTACAGTGCTATCTTAAGCATAGGCAAGTGAACAGACGTTCTTTTTTTTTTTTTTTTTCTTAGCAGTATGATCCCCAAACTCAAACTTTTTCCCCTTATTGCCATTCCTGGTGTTGGGGTAAGGTAATATATCCCAATGCGTAAGACCTTTCTTATATTCTGGAAATACTATCCTCTCTTATAAGCATCCCCCTAATAACAACATGTTATGATGTTATTCCCCTATCATAACAAAAAAAAAAATGAATGAATTTCCACTGTACACAATATGAAGTGTGACTTCTTACCATTGCTTGAGGGTGTTAATCTGCAGCAGGACAAGGCGCAGACAAAACCCCTCAGACACCGCGTTAAAGAAGAAAGTGGCTTGGCCTCTCTATTCGTTTTGTTTTTTACCTAAAATACTTTTTTCCACCCCGTCCCCACCCCGCCCCCCCCATTTTAACATCTCTGAACCTGAGAAGGGAATCCCAATCACTGCTGGTCTGGTGGCAGCAGTGGTGTTATGCTACTGTCAGACCGCTCTTTATGAACCTGGTCAATAACTGTTCATGTTATCAGCACTTCTATTATTTAAATAAAAACAAAATTTTTCAACTTTTGTAACATTTCTAGTTGTTAGAAAGTTATTGCATTGTACTTTTCATGAAAGCACTAGTTTTTTCTTCTAAATATTGCAGGTAAATCCAATGAAGCATCTTAAAATCAATACGTCTTAAATTTGATGGAGTACAGAAGCTTGCAGACGTTGTTCCTAAATTTTTTTATTTATGTACATCGTATTTTGGAAACATGGTCCTCTCTTACAAATATCTCAGTAATATTATCAACATCAGATAATGTAATAATGTAATAATAACACAGCATTTCCGTAGTGTATATTCCACAATGCAAATTGATACATGTTCTACAAAATGACTGACCAGCAATCTTCAATAGTTTCAAAGTCAAGACAGAGAAAGTATTCCACACTAGAGGAAACTATGGAAATATGCCAACTAAATTCAATATGTGAGCCTGAATTGAATTCTGGAAATGAAAAGGAGTATTAGTGACAGTAAAAGTTGAATAAAATCCCTAGATTTATAACTGCATTTTTTTATTATATAAGCAAATGCCACTTGGGAAGCTGGATAGGTAAGTGGGTTCTGTGCTATTTCTGCAACTCTTGTATACATTTGTATCAACCTAAAAAGTTAAATATAAAAATAAATTTTATTTCAAAAGAAACCAAAGTTGTATTTTGGAAAGATATCTATGGTAACTGAAAATTTGATTTTGTTGATTATATTAGAAAAGTAGATGATGTGAACTGATGAACTTTAAGAATGGAGCTAACTGAAGAAGCATAACACACGGCCACGCACACAATGCTACTTCCTGAAAATTAAATTTGTGAATGTCACTAAACTTCAGTTTACTTTTCAATCTTCCTGGAATTATATTACAGAAGTTACTAAGAAATTATTTTAGACAGCTAGAAAAGGAAAAATGTCCTCAGTAAGGCTTTTTCCTTTAATAAAAAAGCAGTCCCCAAAACATTTCATTTCTAATAGCAGCCTGAAAAGCCAGACCTGCAAGTATTGACATGCAAGCCACAAGCTTGCATATGTAAATACAAGAGGCTCAGAGTCAGGTACACTCAACATGGTGATTCCCCCTACTTTTTCTTTGCTGCCACTTGTGCAGACATCATGACAGTGGGCCAGGTAGAGACCATGCGTATAGGTATCATGGCGACCAGCCAACTAGCCACATTTACATAAAGTTAGCGTGGGAGGGACTTTTTTGGGGGGGCTACTTGAGCACCACACCTGGTGAAGCCAACCTCTTCAGCCCCATGCAAATCAGACACCACCTTCTCAAGCCTCCCAATGTAAGCGACTGCCTTCTGCCCCATGTGGAGTTACTTGGTTTGGAGCTCTCCTCTAAGGAAGAGCCCTTCTCTTCTTTCTTCCCTACTAAACTTTCCACTTCTTAATCCGGCTCCATCTGTGTCTACCACTAATTTTCTCAGCACGAGCCCAAGGACCCTGTGTGTTTCCCCAATGGAGCCATGCCAATTGGACCAATAATCATGCGGGTCACTGAAAGACATGCCTTTGACGTGTGCATTCATTTAAATTACTTTACACCTTTTTTAATAACAAAAAACACCTTCACTTTAAAGATAATTAGTATTTCCACTTTAGTACTAAAGAAGACTTTCAAGATTAACTTTCAGGAGGAACTATTGTCAAGAGATTGAGTACTTACACATGGTGTGCCCGGAACTGGTGAGTTCTTGGTCTCGCTGACTTCAAGAATGAAGCCGCCGACTCTCGCAGTGAGTGTTACAGTTCTTAGAGATAGTGCCTCTGGAGTTAGTTCCTTCAGATGCTCACATATGTACGGAGTTTCTTCCTTCTGCTTGGTTCGTTGTCTCCCTGACGTCAGAAGCGAAGCTGCGGACCTCCACGGCGAGTGTTACAGCTCAAAAAGCCAGCACAGACCCAAACAGTAACGAGCAGCAAGACTCACCAACAACAACAAAAAAAACCCAAAAGAATACTGCCGCCCTGGCTGGCCTGCTTTTATTCCCTTATCTGGCCCCACCCACATCCTGCTGATTGGTCCATTTTACAGAGAGTTGATTGGTCCATTTTACAGAGAGCTGATTGGTCCATTTTACAGAAAATTGATTGGTCCACTTTACAGAGAGCTGATTGGTCCATTTTGACAGAGTGCTGATTGGTACATTTACAAACCTTTAGCTAGACACAGAATGCTGATTGGTGTATTTACAATCCTTTAGCTAGACACAAAAGCTCTCCAAGTGCCCTACCCGATTAGCCAGACACAGAGCGCTGATTGGTGCATTTACAAATCTTAGCTAGACACAGAGTGCTGATTGGTACATTTACAATCTTTTAGACAGAAAATGTCTCCAAGTTCCCGCGGGACCCAGAAGGCCGGCCTGCTTCACCTCGCAATGGCACTCGCCGCGGGACTTTGTGGCAGGGAGCCCCAGCACTCAGGCAACCCAGAGGAAGCTCATCCGCGATCAAGCCCAGCGGGTGGCAGCCGGCAGCGTGTAGTGAGGGGCCTTAGAGCCCGCACCGCCCCCTTCCCGTGGAGCCCGCGCCGCCGCGGCTTCCGCCCAGCCCCGCCCCCCCGCCGACTCCCGCGGCGACTCTCCCTCCACACCTCCCTGCTAGCAGAGGGAGCCAGCCTCGGCCAGCCCCAGAGAGGGGCCCCCACAGCTCAGCGGCGGGCTAAAGGGCTCCTGGAGCGCCGCCAGAGTGGGACGCCAGAGTGGGAGGCTGAGTCCGAGGCGGCGCTGAGAGCTAGCGAGGGCTGCTAGCACGTTGTCACCTCTCAATAGGATTAACAACATTTATTAATGCCTATGACAAGGTAGGCCGTGTGATAGATGATCAAACCAAATATAAGCACAAAAGTTGTTTGTCATGGTGAATTGAAAATATAGACAAACTAGCTGAGTAAATACGTATACATTAAACATAGAGGGAACATGAATAACTCCAATGACAGTGGAAGTTGCTAATGAAGACATTGTTTTTTAGAGGGTAGAGAATTCCAAGTGGTTTGCAGTTACTTTTAACTATTTGAAAATGTTTTCTATTGTAATTTGGCTTTTATTGTTGCTGTTGTAATGTCAGCTGTAAAGCTTAGTGTTATTTTGTAGGTAAAATTTCCTTTACTTCCTCCTATCTCTGCTCCCATCTTGACTTCTGACTGTTTTTAAGCTTTTCTCTACATCTTTGGTTTTCAACAATTCTGTTATACTTTTTGATGTTTTGTAGTCTGGTGTTTTTTAGTTTCCCCCACTTAAGGTTTTTATTACTTTTATGTCTGTGGCATTATGTCACTTCCAGGTTTTGACAATTCACAGACATGAACTCTTTGATAATTGATTCCTAATAATTTTCAACTCTTTTCCCCTAATTAAATATATTTTAGAGCTTTTCACCATGTTACATATGCTCTTACCCTCTAGTCTACATTTTCCTTCTTTTATGTTATTTACTTTATTTTATTTATTTATTTATTTTTGAGACATGGTCTCCCTCTGTCGCCCAGTCTGGAGTGCAGGGGCAACATCTCGACTCAGTGCAACCTCTGGATCAAGGAATTCTTGTGCTTCACAAGAAAAAATAGCTGGGCATGGTGGCACATGCCTGTACTCCCAGCTACTTGGGACTCACGCTCATCAAAATGTGTGTGTGTTTTTAGTAGAGAGGGGGTTTCACCGTGTTAGCCTGGCTTGTCTGGAACTCTGGGCCTCAGGCAATCTGCCCGTCTTAGCCTCACAAAGCATTGGAATTACAAGCACCTTGGCCCATTTTCCTTCTTTTAATTGCTTATGCTTCTATCTGGATGTTTACTTTTGACCTATCTTTCTGTTCATTAATTTTCTCTTTGCCTGTGTCTAATCTGCTGTTCAACACATAAAATGGAGTTTTCATGTCTATTTTCTCTTTTGGTTTTTGAGTAAACGTTGGTTTATTTGTTAAATAAATCGTGTTGTGTATATTTAAGGTGTATGCAACATGAGGTGAGATACATATAGATAGTAAAATGGTTAATATAATTAAGCAAATTAAAATATCTATCATCTCACATAGCTATTTTTTGTGTGTGTGCTAAGAACAGCTAAAATCTACTCATTTAGCAAAGATCCCAAAAACTGCGATATTATTAACTACAGTCTTTTTCACATCTTCATGTTGGTCTCTAGCCTTCTTCACCCTATGTATCTGCAACTTTGTATCCTTTGACATACATCCTCCACTTTCCTTCTCCACTGGATCCCTGGTTACCACTGTTCTATTCCGTGTCTGTATATTTGACCTTTTTAAAGAAATAGATTACACGTATGAGATAATGCAATATTTTTCTTTCTGTGTTTGGCTTACCTTTTACTTAGCATAATGTCCTCCAGGTTTATCCATTTTGTGGCAAATGTCAGGATCTCCTTTTTAAAGGCTGAATAATACTCATTATATATATGATTATATGCATACACAATACACACACACGTACCACAGTTACTTTACGCAGCTGACATTTAAGTTGCCTTTTTTTTTTTTTTTTTTTTTGAGATGAAGTCTCACTCTTGTCCCCCAGGCTGGAGTGTGATGGCATGATCTCGGCTCACCGCAACCTCTGCCTCCTGGGTTCAAGCAATTCTCCTGCCTCAGCCTCCTGCATAGCTGGGATCACAGGCGCACACCACCACGCCCGGCTAATTTTTGTATTTTTAGTAGAGATGGGGTTTCGCCATTTTAGCAAAACTGGTCTCGAACTCCTGACCTCAGGTGATCCGCCCGCCTCAGCCTCCCAAAGTGTTGGGATTACAGGCATGAGCCACTGCGCCTGGCCTAAGTTGCTTCTATATCTTGGTTATTGTGAATAATGCTGACTAAACATGGGAGGGCAGATATTTTTACAAAATGGTGATTTTTATTTTCTTTGGGTATATACTCAAGAGAGGAATTGCTGGGTCTTATGGTAGTTCTATTTTCAGTTTCATAGGGACCTCCATATTGTCCATAAGGTTGCACTAACCTAAAGTCCAATCAGCAGTGAGTTCTCTTTCCTCCACATACTCACCAATAGTTGTTAGCTTTTGTTTTTTTGAGAATAGCTATTTTAATAGGTATGAGGTAATATGTCATAGTGGTTTCGATTTGCATTTCCCTGATGATTAGGGATGTGGAACGTCTTTTCATGTAACTGCTGGCCATTTTTAAGTCTTCTGTGGAAAAATGTCTCTTCAAGTCCTTTTTCAATTTTTTAATTGGGTTTTTTTTTTGGCTATTAAATTATATAAACCTTTATAAATTTTGATATTAACTTCTTATCAGAAATACAATTTCTAAATACATTTTCTCAATTTATAAGTTGTCTTTTCTTTTGCTGATTGTTTTCTTTGATGTTCAGAAGCTCCATTGGTTTATTTTATAAACATTTATCAAAATCAATATATAATTTTTTTTTTATTCAGTCTGTGTTTCCTTACGGTTTTCAATCTTTTCTGATCTTCTGCTATGCCTGAGAACTTCTGATTTAGTGACAGATTGTGAAAATTATGTAGAAAAATTAAGACCCAGGATAAAGCTTATTTTTATTAATGGAAGTGGAGTAAAATGGCCAGATAGAAGTTTCCACCACTCATCCTCCCCACAGGAATACCAACTTGAAAAACTATATACACACAAATGCATCTTTATAACAACCAAAAGTCAGGTGAGTGATTACACTACCAGGTTTTAACTTCATGTCACTGAAAGAGACACTGAAGAGGGTAGGGGAGACAACATTGAACTGCTAATGTCCCCCTTCTCCCATCCCCTGGTGGTGGCCCTGGGGCAGGAAGAGAGAATCTGTGCACTTGGGGAAGGAAGAGCGAAGTGATTGTGGGACTTTACATTAGAACTCAGTGCTGCCCTGGCACAGCTGAAAGCAACGCAGGACAAAACTCAGCTGACTCACAAACACAGAGGGATTTCATTAACACCTGACCTGTCCTAAAAGAAATGCTGAAGGAAGTTCTCCAATTTGACCAAAAAAAAAAAAAAAGAGAATGTTAATGAGCAATAAGAAATCATCTGAATACATAAAAACCTCTCATAACAGTAAGTACACAGAAAAACACAGAATATTGTAACACTGTAATTGTGATATGGAAACAACATATATTTTGAGTAGAAAGACTGGAAAATGAATCAATAAAAAATAACTACAATAACTTTTCAAGACATAGTACAATCAGATAGAAATAAAAACAATGAAATGTTCAGAAGCAGAGGGATGAATTGAAAGTGTAGAGTTTCTTTTCTGTAGTTTTCCCTTTGCTTCTTTGTCAGTGTATTTGTTTATGCAATCACTGTTCAACTGTTTAAAATAGTGGGTTTTAAGTTATTTGCAAGCCTCATGATAACCTCAAATAAAAAAATGTACAATATATACACAAAAATAAATAGTAAGAAGTTAAAACATACCAGCAGAAGAAATCAACTTCACTAAAAGGAAAACAGAAAGGAAGAAAAGAAAGAAGACCACAAAAGAACCAGAAAAGAAATAACAAAAGTGCAAGAGTATGTCCTTGCTCATCAGTAATATCATTGAATATGAATGGACTAAAGTATCCAATGAAAATACATTGAGTGGCTGAGTGGATTTAAAAAAAAAAAAAAAAAAAAAGACCCAATAATCTATTGCAGACAAAATAGATTTTAAGACAAAAAATGCAAAAAGAAACAAAGAAGGTCATTATATAATGATAAACGGATCAATTCAGAAAGAAGATTCTACAATTTTAAATATATATACACCCAACATTGAAATGTCCAGATATATAAAGCTAATATTATTAGAGATAGGCTTCAATAATAGCTGAAGACTTCAAGACCTCACTTTTAACATTGGACAGATTATCTAGGCAGAAAATTAGCAAAGAAACATTGGACTTAATCTGCACTATAGACCAAATAAATCTAATAGATATTTAGAGAACATTTCATTAAATGGCTGTAAAATATGCATTCTTTGCCTCAGCAAATGGATCATTCCCAAGGATAGACCGTATGTTAGGCTACAAAGCAAGTCTTACACAATTGAAAAATGAAATTTATATCAAATATATTCTCTGACCACAGTGGAATAAAACAAGAAATCAATAACAAGAATAATTTTGGAAACAATACAAACACATGAAAATTAAACAATATGCTCCTCAATAAACAGTATCTTAAGAAATTAAGAAAAAAATAGAAAAATGTATTGAAGTAAATGATAATGGAAACACAACACATCAAAACCTATGAGATACAGTGAGAGCAATACACTAAGAAGTATATAGTTTTAAGCGCCTACATCAGAAAAAGAAAATTTCAAATAAATAACCTAATGTTGAATGGTAAAGAACTAGAAAAGCAACAGACAAACCCCAAAATAGTAGAATTAATGAAATAATAAAGATCAGAGTGGAAATAAATGAAATTGAAATGAAAATAATACAAAAGATCAACAAAATTAAAAGTTGATTTTTTGAAAAGTTAAACAAAATTGACAAACGTTTAGGTAGACTGATAAAAAAAGAGAGAAGACACCCCAAAATAAAATCAAAGATGAAAAAGGAGATATAACAACCTTTATCACAGAAATTCAAAGGGTCATTAGAGGATACTATGAGAAACTGCATGCTGGTAAATTGGAAAACCTAGAGGATCCACTAAAGGTTGACAAACAAAAATCAACCCCATTACCAAGTGGGCAAAAGATATAAACAGACACTTCTCACAAGAAGACATACAAGTGATAAGCAAACATATGAAAAAATGCTCTGTATCAGTAATCATCAGAGAAATGCAAATCAAAACTGCAATCAAATGCCATCTCACATGTATCAGATTGGCTATTATTAAAAATTCAAAAAATATCATATGCCTGTGAGGTTGCAGAGAAACGAAAAGACTTATACACTGTTGGTAGGAATGCAAATTAGTCCAGCCACTGTGGAAATCAGTTTGAAGATTTCTCAAAGGATTTAGAATGACCATTCAACCGGGCAACCCCATTACTGGGCATATATCAAAAAAATAAAATAAATCATTCTGCCAAAAATACACATGCACTCATATGTTCATTGCAGCATTATTCACAATTGCAAAAACATGGAATCAACCTAGCTGCCCATCAACAGTAGATTAGATAATAAAAATGTAGTACACATACATCATTGAATACCACCCAGCCTTAAAAATAATGAAATTATTTCTTTTGCAGCAACATGGATGCAGCTGGAGGTCATTATCATAAATTAATTAATACAGGATCAGAAAACCAAATACCACCTGTGCTCGCTTCTAAGTGGGAGCTGAATATTAAGTACTCATGGACACAGAGATTGCAACAATAGATACTGGGGACAGCCACATGGGAGAGGGTGAGAGGGTGAAAAAGGTTGAAAAACTAACTATTGGGTCCTGTGCTCACTACGTGTGTGACAGGGTCCATCATATCCCAAATCTCAGCATCATGAAATATACCCATGTAACAAACCTGCACCTGTGTTCCCTGAATCTAAAATAAAAGTTAAAATTATTTTAAAAAATAGTAATACCAACACTAAAGGTCAGGCATGGTGGCTTATGCCTTAATAATACCAGCACTTTGGGAGGCCAAAATGGGAAGATTGCTTGAGGTTAGTTAGTTTAAGATCAGCTTAGGCAACATAGGGAGATCCCATCTCCCCCGCCAAAAAAAAAAATGTAGCTAGATGTGGTGGCAGGTGCCTGAAGTCCTAGTTAATGGGGAGGCTGAGGCAGGAGGATCTTTTGAGCCCAGGAGTTTGAGGTTGCAGTAAGCTATGGTCACACCACTGCACTCCAGCCTAGGCAACAGAGTGAGATCCTTTCTCTAAAAATACAAAAATTTTAAAAATATATAATTAAAATAAATAAATACTATTTCGTGTTAATTGAATCATACACATACACAAAGTAAATTTTGAACACACTGAGCTCGATGAATCAAAATACATATCAAGCTTTTTCTTTGCTATTGAGGTGTTTGGATCAGAATACAAAGGCACATATTTATATAATATCAGGTTGGTGCAAAAGTAATGCGGTTTTTTGCCATTACTTTCAATGGCAAAAACAATAATTACTTTTGCACCAACCTAATATCTCATGTATATAGTTTTATGTTACCTGAATTTCATCTGGTCAATATAAATGTGTCACTATTTGTCATGCTACAACTATATATTATGCTTTCAAAATTTATATTTCTCCAATTTTAATCTTTTTCTGTACATATAAAACTTATAGCACCATTTCTGACTTGTATACTTTGCTTCTGTGAATGATTCTAAGTCTATACAATGGATGAAATAGAATTATAAACAAATCCTTCTGGTGTATCTTGAACATAGCTTTTAGGCATTTTTTTCAGGATCCATTTCATTTTACCTCTTCAGTAATGACTTTTTACAGCTTTTATAATTTTTATTTTTTAAATTAATACATATTAGAGGGACATATTTCCAGTGTACACGTGATAATTTTATACATGCATATTACCAGAATAGGGCAATTGATACATCCATCATCTTAAAAATTTATCTTTTCTTTAGGCTAGGAATATTTCTATTTCTCTTTTCTTGCTATTTTGTAATGGTTAATTGATTAATGATAACCAGAGTCACCCTACTGACCTATCAAACATCAAGTCTTATTTCTTCTAAGTGTATATTTGTACCCATCCATCAACTTCTTTTCATCCTTTCCAGCTTTTGAACTGTAATAATGTATTTGTTTTAATTCTCTTTGTTCTTATCATCACACAGTTATTTGCTCTATAATTTGCTTTGCTGTTAATTGTTTTCACTTAGACAGATGAAGAGACATGTGGACCCAGAGACCAGTATTTCATGTTATAATTATCGCTTCAGATCCTAGAACAGCATTGGCTAACACTAGGAGGAGTTAAGTTATGACTTGTTAGTCCTCGATTCATAATACTATAGAGCCGCTTCATAACCTGTCAGAAATTCTACCTTCTTTTACTATCTAGAAATGATAATTTGTTACTAAAATATTGTAACCAAATTGTTCCTTAATTTATTTAATTTTATATATGCCTGCACAATGGCATTGCATGCTCATTTCAGTTATGATAGCAAATTCACAAGTCAAACCAGTACACCATACTGTGACACTGAAATACCTCACAATATTCTCTATTCAAACTGAAATGTAGAATATATTACATGGTATTAATTAATTCATTCATATAGCAAGTATATTGATTACTAAGTGACTTCATACCAAGCTTTAAGCAAAGCACTTACTTCATATAAAGCTTTAGGCAAAGTGCTTGCTGTACATCTGTGAAAGCACCAAAAATATCTGACTTTGTAGAACTTGTATTCTGGTTGAAGTAAGAAAATATTAAGCAATTAACATTTAAAAAGCAAATTATATTGAATGCTATGGAAAAATACAGCAGGGTAAGCAGGGTCAGTGTGCGGTTGGGGTACTAGATGTAGAAATTTTAAAATAGGAAGGTCAGGGTAAAATCCATTAAGAAGCTAGTGTAACCAAGTACTACAAACTGGATGGCTTAAACACCAGCAGGTTGTTGTCTCATGTACGAGACAATGGTGGCTTGGCACAGAAGTGGAGTGCAGAGAGAGGTGGCTTAATTCTGGATATATTTTGAAATCAATACTATATAGTCTTCAATTAAATGTGGGGCTTGAAATTAGAAGAGGAAACAAAGATGTCTCAGATTTTTTAAAGAGTTTCTCTCTCACAGAACATTTTATTTAATTATTCTTTAAGACCTTTCAGATATATTAATTACAGGTACAAATGTGTTCACTTTCCCCCAAATGCCCCTTCCGTAAAGAAAGAATGTAAGGATATTTATTTAATTTAGAAGCAATTCTTCATACTGATTTTCTTTCTTATCTTACAAGGATCTTCTCTCAGTCCTTGTGAGATACTTAAAAATAAAATAACATAGTTCTCATTGTTTTATTTATCTGTTAGATATTTTGATACTTTGTATAAAACTCAATATCAAAATAAATTGAATTGAGTTGGTTATAGTCTTTATCACAGAGCATACTTCATTTAAAACTTTCATTTTAGGTTTACATTTCACTTCATATGCAGTTTTGTCGTATGGGTAAATTTTGTGTCATAGGGGTCTGGTGTGCAGATTATTTTGTCACTCAGGTAATAAGCCTAGTACCAGATACTTTTGATTGAAATGACAGTCAGTAGGTAACTGTGTTGGCTACTTCTATACTCTCAAAATGGCATCCATGTATTTTTCTGTGGGAGATAATACACAAAATAACATGATAGTTTAGATCGCTACTATTACTTTCAGTTACCTTCACTTTGTTTTCAAATAAAATTATTCTTTGCTCCATGGTAGTAAAAATTGAGATTTATTTTAAAAATATACCACAACTTACAGAAATTCCTCCAATCCTGTTCCATATAAATAGAGTAACTTTAGATGTAAAATCTAAAAAAAGATGAAATGAACAAATACTACTTGGGCAGTGTTTAGTTTCCCAGAGCTGCTGTAACAATGTGCAGTACACTACATGGCTTAACACAACAGAACATTACTATTTTATAGTTCTGAAGCCTAGGAGTCCAAAATCAAGATGTCTCCAGGGCCGTTCTTCCTCTGAAACCTGTAGGAGACAATTCTTCCTTGCTGTTTCCTAAATTGTGGTGGTTTGCTGGCAATCCTTGTAGTTCCTTGGCTTACAGCTGTAACACCTCATTTTCTGCCTCCATTGCCAATGGAGATCTCTTCTGTATTTGTCTTTACATTATTTTCACTTTTCTTATAAGAACACTTGTCATATTGGATCAAGGAATCACCCTACTCCAATGTGACCTCATATTAATTTAATTGCAATGGCTGTATTCCTAAACAGCATCTCATTCCGAGCTGCTGGGAGTTAGGGGTTCAGCCTATTGGGGGGGGAGTATAATATCCATAATAAGTAGTAACTGCCTTTTCTCTGGAGATTGTAAATTTATTTCTTCTAGTAAGTTTTTATTAGCCATGCTGCAGTTTCATTAACAATAAAAAGCCATTAATGATTATAATAACTGTTGAAACGAATTGAATAAAAATTCGTTTTTAGGAGGTCTATATTGGCATACAAAATTGAAGAGCCTGATTTTTTGGAAACTCATTCTGTTGCAATGAAACACTGCAGATTTGGTTATAAGCAAACATTGTACCTTGAAAAGTAGGGCTTTGCATTAGTCAATGTTCTCCAGAGAAGTAGAACCAAATGGAGCTAATAGGGTCTCTCTCTCTTTCTCTCTCTCTCTCTCTCTCTCACTCTCACTCTCTCAGTCTGTGTGTGTGTGTGTGTGTGTGTGTACACACAAATATTTATTACAAGGAGTTGGCTCACTCGATTATGGAGCCAGAAAGGCTGCAGAGTGAACTAGCAGACTGGAGACCCACGAGGGCCTATGGTATTGTTCCCATCTAAAGGCAGCAGAGGCTTGAGACCCGGGAAAAGCTGATGGTCTGGGTCATTGATATTGGCTTCTGCTTTTTGGGGCTCTGATATTTGAGAGATCATAGACTAATAATAAATACATCCTTCCTCTATTGATTAGCTACTATATCTTCCAGGAATATTTCAGTTTGCAAAAAGTAAAAGGCAACTAAAACTGACTTATAAAATATAGAAACTTTTTTTAAACTAACAAAAAAGAATTTATTGACTAATTCCAACCATATGGTAAAACTGCCTTCTGGAATGACTGGTATCACTCTTGGTCTTGCAGCTCAGATATGTTTTCTTCTTTGAGTTGATTTCATCTTCAGACAAATTTTCAGAGTGGTGGAAAATAGGGCTTCCCACCAGCTGGGCCACTCCATGGCATACAGAATGTCTCCTCTGATAGTTCTTGCAAAAGTCACAGTGAGAGTGCTCATAAAGCTGGTGGGCTATGCATGTGGCATTGCTCAAGGTTGCTATAGATCACTTGCACTGCCTAAGCAGGGAGGGAGGAAGATGTGGCTTCTTCAAGAAAAACCAAGGCACTGATACCAAAAAAAGAAGAGAGAGAAATGTAAGTATGGTAAATAGACCAAGCACTGAGTTCTTTGGCCTACTTATGTTCCCTCGTAAGTTTCAGAATCATTACAAGATTCTTGTTTTATCACCTTTATCCTGATGGAAATTTAGACAGCTAAGCAATTTCGGACTTAGGGTTCAAACTTCAGTTGCTTAACTCCAAATCAAATTTTCTTTCCAAAACATCACACTAACTCTGTTAAAAATCAGAACAAGGTTAATGGATGGGCCGTCTGGGAAGCTTTCTTGGCACCAAAGTAGAAGCAATGCTATAACATTGGTCTAAATTTGAATTATGGTGCCTGGAATCTCAGAATTTTATGTGTGACTCCTTATATATCTTATGAAATACATCTGGTCACATTCTTTCAACAGGCAACAAAACCTCAGAATAGAAACAAAAGTCACTTGTCATCTGAGTTGACTGATCTCTCTTATTTTTGTAATAAATATATGTAAGGTGTGAGGGAGTTTTGTGGTCCTGACCATCAAATAAAACATGTTGGATCGAACTTTGCAATGAAAGATTAGCAAAAGAAGATATTTATTTATCATTATGTGTATCTCTGAACATTTCCACATAGTAAATTACTTAATTACTTCAACAGTGCAGTAAGCAAATTATTTTTACCATCCCTATTTTACATATGATGCAAGCAGGGCAAATTGTTAGGTAACCTCCCAAAAAAGGTTACTGAATTAGTGAGTAGAAGGACAAGTGCCATCTAAATGGAAAAGAATGATCTATTCACAGTAGTTAAGATATGGAAACAACCTAAGTGTTCATTGATAGATCAAGAAAATACGGTGTATGTGTACATATATATGTACATATGCACAAATATACACATGTATACAATACATAGACACATATATTAAAAGTAATGGCAAAACAGCAATTACATTTGCACAAAACTAATATATACTGTGTAGATATACAAATATAATTTAATATTATTAGGACATTTAAAAGAAGGAAATCTTGCCATTTGTGACAACTTGGATGAACCTGGAGGACACTGTGCTAAATGGAAAAGCCAGATGCAGAGAAACAAATGCTACATGATCTCACATGTTGCTCAATAAGCAGGAACTTTCAGTTATAAGATGGATCAGTTCTGGGGTTCTAATTTTGATAGTTAATAATACTGTACTGTTTACTTGAAATCTGCAAAAAGAGTAGATCTTAAGTGTCCTCACCCTCCGCACACACAAGAGTAACTATGTGTGATGAGGAATGTGTTAATTTAATTGTTATAAACTTTACACAATGCATATGCACACCAAATTATCACATAGTACACCTTAAAATATATGATTTTTATTTGTTAATTGTACCTCAATAAAGTTGGAAAATATCCATTCAACTTAGTTGTGTTGTTGCAAAAATATCAAAAACAAAATAGTATCTGTTAAGGTAAACTATAATGTTGCATTTTATATAGACTATTAACCTCTTCAGTTATTTCAAATTTAAAGGAGTATGAACATTTATAGAAGAAATTTATAGAAAAAGGTTTCCTCTCCAACGAAATATTTGGTTTTTTTCTTTGTTTTAACTAAGAATTAAATTATTAGGCTGCCCCATGTGCCCATCAGGCTCTGTCCAGACCTGATAGAAAGCTGTAATGACAGGCAGTTCCTAATTGAATTAAGGGCATTTTCCTGAATTTTCACGGAACTGCTTTCAATTTCTATGCACTTGCTTTCTGTTGAAATCCATTACCCTAAGGGAGAGTTACTTTTGAATATGAAATTCCCTTTTCTTACACCTTTATATTTAAGCAATGTTTATCACTTTCCTCTGTTTTCTCCATTTTCTCTTCACATTTGATTCATACTCTGCTTATGCTTGAAAAGCCCAGATTGTTTTTTTTTTTCCTGGCCTGCAAATATCTTGTCAAATTGGTGCTGTTATTTCATGTGTTAGACAATCTTTCATTCCTTCACTTGCCAAATTACAGAAAACCTTGATAAAATAGGAAAAAGTAGTTAACTGTGTTTAAAAACAAGATGTGAATCACCATGGATCCGAATCAGAGTAAAAAAATTAGTTGTGTTTGAGGCTGAGCCTGCAGGCCCATTGGGTTCCAGGACAGAAACTAGGAAATACGAGCAAGACTTCAGATTTTTTGTTCAAAGCTTTCATGTTGTTCATTCTGCTGGACCTAGTATAGTATAAATCCTGAACCTTGAAAAAATTAAGCTAGAATCCTGTGACTAATGAGAATCTGTTTCGTCCACTGAGCTGCTTCTGGAGACACTGGAGGGAACAGTGACCCAAGGCTGGGTCTTGGCCTGGTGGTCTACCACTGGGAACATGATCTGCAGAACTGCCAGTGATAAGAGCCCCAAGACACCAGGCTAAGATTTGGTGCTGCAACAGGGAGCTTTGTGTTCAGATAGACTAAGCTGACAGAAAGGGATAATTATAGCGGAAGGAAAACATACACACACACACACACACACACACAAAACTGCTATGCATTTTTAGCACTGCAATAATGCATTCTATGTATTTACGATTTTATTCAAATTTGATTTTAGCCTTACATTAGTTAAAAGGAAGTCCTACAAAAAGGTGGAAATTCACAATGGTATTTGGAAATAAGAGGGTATTAGATAAAATAATGCATTTGTATAAACTAACTCTCATTCAGACAAAAATGAATCTTTTATTTGTTTTTTGATATCTCACCTGCTTACAAGTGAACAAAGCAACAGCTTCTTGCTTGTACTAAACTTTCCTTTGCTAGAATTTTTAATTAAAATTTTTATTATTGTTTCATACAAATAGCAAATCATTAATATGGCTTAGTTTAATACCGATAAAATCTCAATCATCTGTGGAGAAGTAATTCTTAGGCAAACTATTTCTTTCATACTAAAATGAAATAATGACTTTATCTGGTTTTTATTCACTTTCACTTTATGAACAGTTACAGATGATATATTACTGTTGTCTGAGAATAGGGAAAAGCTTTAAAACTTAGGTATGTCTTACAAATATTAGCCTAGAAACATACATACACTTCTGAGGTCCCTATTTACTAGACATTTAATTTTCCTTGATAATACCAGATTTTATTTGCCTTTGTCTATAATGACAGGTATCGCTGAGTGCTCACTTTTGGTAAACATTATAACATGTATGTCTAGAACTACTATACTTACTACTCTGACACTTACCACTGACTTTTGAGCACAACTGCTCTTCCCACATCATGCACTAAGGCCCATCCAGTATAGCACAGTGAATTCACAAGGTTGTTTTAACTTTTTCAAGGGTCATATTAGATTATGAGTCATTTTATAAATATAAAAACAAAGCACATTACTTTTTCAGTCTCATTTATATGTCATATATTTTTCAAATATTATTTTTCAGGTTCTAATCAGTCAATTTAAACATAATATCACATGAAATAACTCACATTCATCTTTTGAATAAGATAAAGTCATTTCCTTTTCTCTGAGGATAATGAAGAGGAAAAACACTTTTTTTTTTTTTTTTTGAGACAAAGTTTAGCTCTGTCGCCCAGGCTGGAGTGCAGTGGCATGATCTTGGCTCACTGCAACCTCTGCCTCCCGGGTTCACGCCATTCCCCTGCCTCAGCCTCCTGAGTAGCTGGGACTACAGGCACCTGCCACCAGGCCCAGCTAATTTTGTTTTTGTATTTTTTGGTAGAGACGGGGTTTCACCGTATTAGCCAGGCTGGTCTCGATCTCCTGACCTCGTGATCTGCCCACCTCGGCCTCAGTTTGTTTTTTTTTTTTTTAATTATACTTTAAGTTCTAGGGTACATGTGCACAACGTGCAGGTTTGTTACATATGTATACATGTGCTTTGTTGGTGTTCTGCACCCATTAACTTGTCATTTACATTAGGTATATCTCCCAATGCGATCTCTCCCCCCACCCACAAAAGGCCCTGGTATGTGATGTTTTTAATAAAAGAAGAAAGTCATTTCTTAAGAACTCTGAGCCATTAAATAATCATGTGAAAAGTTGTAAGTGAGCATACTCAATATATCCACAGCAAAAAAATCCTGATGATATAAGGTTCTTTTCAGTGGGATGCTATATTAGCAAGCACACATAGGTAAGGAGTACTAGTAACTTTCACTAATGATGTATGAGTTTCAGATATTCTTCCCTCTCCCAGACTTTTCATCTGTAACTTTTCTGAATTCATCAACTACCTATAAAGACTATAATCTGTCAATAAGTTAATATTCCTAACTAAAAGAACCTGGAATGTAACTCATTTCATTCCTTGAAAATTTTAAAATTTTCATATTGAGATTATGAATCATTTTAAATTTTCAAGGGAACACAGCAGCTTCTCCAAAACTACTCGCTTGAAGTAGTTCGTAGTTAAGCATTAGATCACTGACTCTCCTTATAGTGATGTCTTATTATTGTGAACCTGGGTTTTCAGAGACGGCTAACATAAAAGGCAAGTACTTTGAGGAAAAAAAAACAGTGGAGAACAGAAAATGAGGGTGATGGAATCCAATCCAATTTGGAAGTGTGAGAAGTTGTTCTATGCCATAGGTGTTAAGTTGTTAATAAATAATACATAGTAAGTTGTTGGGCTTAACTACTATACATGAAACTATTAGATATTTCTTTTAGCTTAAGGTTGCTTTGACAAAAAAGTAAAACATAAAAATATGAAAGGATTCCATGAACAGAGAAAATGTAGGAACCTCTGAAATATGTAGCATGTCATTTGTAATGTAAATGCATTTTAAAATAGATGCTTATTTTCTAATCTATCCAAAATGAAAACAAAACATTTCCTTAGTGTTAATGTAGTGGCTGGTATTCTATGTTTAAATCCAATGAATGTCCCTTTTAAAAGAAACTGACAGCATGTATGCACAAAATTGTGATAAGATTTTTACAGAGAGATACTTTGTGATAAGACATTGATATTATGTAGTCACACACATACATGCATACACATACACCCACACACACAGTCACACATACAGAATGATACTGATACCGGTTGCTGTGGCCTCTTAGGTTCCTGTACTATGGAGAAAATAACAATATATGACTAGGAAACCAAACTATCAAACTGTATATAAGACTATGTAGCTAATTATAAACACAACAAAATAATTTTCTCTGGTTCTGCTTCCACTTGTTGTATTGGGATTCCAGCCAAACACTTATCAAAGAAATCTAGGAAATTCAGGGATTGTTTTGAATCTTCTCTACAAATTAGTCTCCTTGGGCATTTCCTGGCAACTGGCAGTTTTCTCTTCTATTCCACCTGTGCTTTTGTGCTTGGAGAAACTACTAAGGCACTCATACCTAGCAAAGGCATTGGCCTTACTGTGATGGGGGCCGGGCTGCCATCTGTGCCCGGAACAGTAATGCCTGAACCTGGGACTGCTGTCTGGGCTGAGGACAGTATTCCTGGAAGTGCTAAGAGTACTAGCGTGACTTCCGGATCCTACCAGGGTCAGTGACTGACTTTGTACATTTCACCATGTATTCTCAAAGTCCCATTATAATGTTAATATATTTTTTAATGAGTTTTCTTGTTCATTAAGTGCAAACCCAGTACTCTAAGGGTCCAGGAGGAGTACAGTTGGTATAAGGTAAAATTTGAGTAACATGCACCGTATTCAGTGTTACTCCCCAACCCTCAGCTGTTTCTTTATCCTCAAAGAATATTTTATTTTAGTATTCAGTCACTTTTCTTGAGATGAACTATTTTCTGGAATGAACTTCTCTTTCTCTCTCTGTTTCTCTGCATATATGTGTGTGTGTCTATATATATATATATATGGACTATGTTTAAATATAGATGGTAGATCTCTTTCTCACTCAGAATAGAGAAAGATAGATGGCTGATAGATATGTACATGTCTATATCTGTACAAAAGCACAGGCCTTCTGAACGAATATGAAATACATAGCATACCAATGCCTCAGTTTATCTCCAGCTTGCATTTAGGCGTACATACACACACATGCTTACACACACACACGCACACACACAATATATACAATTAATATGCATTTTTAAATTTAAAAACAAATCACACTAAATATTGAATGATCTGTGAATGTGAAGATGTGTGTTTGCGGGGAGCCCCCCGTGTCTTGCTCCATTACCAGGTTTCTGGCAGGTTGTGCGCTTCTCCCTCAGCCTCTGTCATGAGGATCCTTGTAATTGAGTGTTCAGTCAAGAAGAAATGTAAAACCACACGTCTTCCAGGCATTCATTTAATTCAGTGAGATTATCACTATGAAGAAGAAAATTGCTTGTAATTATTGCTAGAAATATAATAATTTTATTCCTAAAAAAATAAAAATTCAAAAACAACAAATTTTTAAAGGAAAAGAACAGATATGTACTTTCTGCCTGAAAAAAACATGTTGAAGATGTTTAAACAGAGATTATAAGCCTTTAGTGGTGTTTAAGTGACATTTCTAAAAGCCATTGGCATGATGTCACTCAGAACATGACTACATCATGTCAGATGTGTAAATGAGTTAGAGAATAGTTAAGAAGCTTCTAACTACATCTGACAATGGCCTATCCATAAGATAATTAGAAAAACATTTATCTACAAAATGTATGCAGAGTTAGATAATGGTAGGATCAAAACATATGTATCAAAATATGTTTAGGTACATAAAGATATTCATGTTTCTAATGTAAGTTCTAAACATATGTGTAAATACATTTATACACACATGTACACAAACATACTCACAACTGCAAGATACAAGGTTTTGTTTGAGATACAGTGAATAGGAAATTCATTATTGTTTCATTATTCTGAGCATCACTATATTGCTAGAGATTTCCTACAATAAGTTCATCATCAAAAAGAGGACACCAGGACTGAGATATGGAAATTGCTTCTTTATAGAGGGTTGACTCTGGGACCTCCAGAATTAGGAGAACATTGACTCATTTGAGTCATTTTTCCTCCTTCTCAGAAAACTATTTAATGGAAACTTAGGTCTGCTCTACTCTTGTCAGGTGGGAATATTTTGGTGTTTTTCTATACCTAATACATTGCTATACTCCATTCAAAACTGCAGAGGGATCAGCAACATGACATATTAATCTCCTTATATTATCTGATTTTAGGAGTCTGTCTCCTATTTTACATTTTCCAAATTTATATGAGAGGAAAGAGCCTCCCAAACCTATAACAGAATGTAACACATCTAGTCATATTGTTGAGGAGTGACTACCCCAATAAAATTGGTGCAAATTTGACCTCACAACAGGAGAATCCCTCCTCATCTGCCTAGGTGTGTTTGGTGACATGAAGGCAGTGGATAGAGAAAGGTATCATTGGCTGCAAAATTCTTACAAAGATCACTGCGGACATCCCAAAGAGTTCAGAGATTCTGACCAACCACCTTTCAAGAAAAGTGCTCTGAGAGGTACCTAATTTGTGAATGCAAAATTAAGTCATGTATTTGTAATTTTAGTGTAAAAATAGAACTGAAAAACATCGAAATTACTAAACTGACCTCCTGTCAGAGCCTGTAGATCACAACTATGATTATTTACTGCCAGATAGAAAATGAACTACCTAGGCTAATGAGAGTCACCACCTGCACCCCTATATTCATGTCTAGGAGCAAAACAGAACGCTGGAAGGCCTAGCTTCTGAACAGAAAAGAAAGTGAAATGTAGTCCTCTTTACTTACATTGACTGTGAAACTGAAGTATTAGGTTACTTGCTAATTCAACTAAGAGCAGTGTCAACAACAACAGGAACCCTATCCCGACCCTCACTGGAAATTTGATAACTGACAGATTGGGTGGCAAACTCTTATTGTTGCCATGCCCTCATTTGAACCATGGAGAAATGGCAAGTCAGAGGCATGGACAAAATCATACAGCGACTTGAGACAGAATGAAGATGAACATTGTGGATAATTCGTTAAAACTGTTCTAGGGGCAATTATTCCATTGATCAGCAGGAATGAGCCCAGCCTACCAGTATGAAACCACCTCACTGTAGCCGATCAGATGGCAAAACTGTACACAGGAGCAGTGACCTAGGTTCAGTTGCAGAAGCCCGAAATGACACATGGTGGCTGACACCACAACCAAGAACCATTTCTGTCCAATAATAGCTTTCTCATAAAAGTAATTAATTTTCACATACAGCATATGGAAGTTGTGATAAAATCAATGCTATTAATTATTCAATGGTGGTGGAAGGGTGGACTACATAAGAGTAGCAAGTTAAATATATTTAGCCTTAGGAAATACTAGTAATTAGATTTATTTTCTAATTCAATTTAATTTTTGTATATATAGCAAAGCAGACTGAAAAGCTAGCTGTAATTTTGTGTCCATTCAACCAACGACATGATGGAAGTTATCTCCTGAGGAAGGATAACTCCACCCAGTCACAAGCAGGGCCAGAGAAAGTGGTGTGATTGGCAGGTACAGAGAAAGCTGGGGAAAGACACAGGGAAACAGAGCAGGCCTCTTCATAGTCACTTATTCTATAGAAAGCATCAACTTAAGAGATCTTAATGCTCTTTGAAACAGAAAGCGAAAGAGGATGCGTGGTTAGCGCTTGATTGTGTTTTGGTCATTCTAAGGCTGCCAGGTGTTGAAAGTCATCCAATAGATACTCCAATATCAAACTGTCCATATTAGCTTCCCTCTTCCCATGCAAAAATGCAAGGAAGGAGGTGGGCACAGCTGTGGCATTGTTCTTCCTAGCACTCTCCCACCTGAGAGAACAAAATCTTCCGTGAGCCAAAATGCATCTATGAGAGGAACATCAAACTCTCCCTTCTTCATCAGACAACTCTAGAACACAGACAATAGGAACGTCAAATCTTTAACTAATGAGACATGAGAACATGATTCCAACTTTCAGTTCTAAGCAAACAATTCTGAGGTGAAGGCCTAATCTGCATTGTCTGGTGCTCTTCACAATTTTCTTTATATTCAATAGGCACAACTACAATGCTCTCAGAATGATGACCTACACTTAAGATGGTCCCTGGCTGTGGGAGGATACAGCCATAAAGAAGACTGAGATTGTGTACTTTGCAGGGACATGGATGGAGTTGAAGACCATTATCCTTGGCAAACTAACTCAGGAACAGAAAACCAAATACCACATACTGAAGTTTAGCTTAAGGTTCTAAGGGTTTAAATTGGGGTTTCTCAACCTCAGCCCTATTGACACTTAGGACAATGTAATTCTTTGTTTTGAGGTGTGGCACCATGCATTGTAACATGTTTAGCAGCATCCTTGGCCTCTACACACTAGATGCCAGTTGTAACCTCCTCTCCCTGTTTTGACAACCAAAAAGTTTTCAAACATAATCAGATGTCTCCTGGGGGAGCAAAATTGTTCATGGTTGAGAATCATTGGCTTAAACCAGTTTTGGCAAGATTTTTGGTAGCGATTCATGATTTAGTTCATGAGTACACAGGACCCAGAACACTCAGGGCACTAGGACTCAGTTGTGCCCCAGGAAACACTTTCAACAGTGTTAACAGTGAAGGAACTATGGCAATATCCCTCAAATATTCATAGTGACCAGCACAGGGATCTGGGCAAGCACTAGACCAGTTGTCAGGATCTGCAATCTCTGGCAAAGTGAAGCAGTGGTAAACAGTGGCTGATCATACTTCAGCATCTACCTAACTAGAGCCTGGAGGTCAGTCCAGTCTTCTCCCTTTGGGGAATCCCTTTCAGAGATCATGAGCCATGATGGGGAGGGGGTGTCTCCCAGAAAACAAACAAACAAACAACAACAAAAACTAAGTGCATCATTTGGCATTTTGAGGTTTTAGATATAATTTATTTCAGTTACACTGATGTTCCAATCTTGGAATGGATCATGGTGAATTTTATAGCTACTGTCTGAAAGTTATGTAGCCTGTGGTTATAACCTTGAGGGGTGGTATTCAGGAGAGATTCCATTGAGTCCCTAGCTAAATTCCAGAGTATTCCAACCTCAATAGCCTATTAAAGGGATAGTTAAATTCAGACAAACAGCAACCAAATCGAGGAAATGTTATGAAATGTAAAATCTGATTCCAATTTAAACCTCAATGCTTTTAAAATCATTTTTCTAAGGGCTGAAACAGAGGATATTTGGGCCCTAAAACCAGTCAGGCCACAAAATTTCATAACAGAGAGCTGAGTTCAAGTCTTCCATGTAAGATACTACTCATCCAAAAGAAATCCCTCTCTGGAAACTCCATTCTGAATAAAAAGAGATTTACTGTTTTGGGGTAAAACAATAATTCAAGGAAATGAGTTGTTAAATACTTTCTAGGTTCTTCCTTACTTACCCTTCTCTCAAGATACAGAATAGACTGTGTTCAACTCTTTAACTGTAATACAGAGTAAGTGGGAAGGGCTTCAAATAATTCATCTGCAATATAGTTAAAAAGATAGATGGGTACCTAATAATATATGAATAGGATGAAAAAAATATAAGATGGCAATTATGGAAAAAGAACATTTAAAATGAAAAAGAACACCTATAAGGGTTTTTAAAAAGTAAGAATTATAGCAAGTAACAGGATGAGAAATATTCAAGGAAAGGCAGATAAAAATCAAATAATACTTTTATCTAAAATGAAAAGCTGAACTAAAGGACTCGATATGGTATGTCCAAAAAGTGCTTTATAACAGAGCATCTCAGTATTAGTGTGACCCCCTGGTAGGCACAGAATCTTGGAAACCCATACGCTACAGTGACAGAACTTTTACTATTCAGCGTACTACATAGTCAAGAGCAATTGAAAACATGTCATTTTTGAGCAGACAAATAACAAAGGAAAAAGAGAAGAAAAATGGATATGGGGAGAGTAAGGGATGAAAAAAGAACAAGAGTACCAAGTGAATAGAGACTCTTACACCTACAAGAAAACATTAGGGCCAGTGAATAAGTAACCGCCTCCCAATCCTCCATCCCCTGCCCTAAGCCAGAACAGGCACTCTCAGGCAGGCTTAACTTGAAAGGAGAAACTCATCTTGCTTTAACGCCTATGGGAAGTCTAAGTGGAGATCATGAAATATACAAAATATGTATCATGTATCAGACTGTGTAGACCAGTTTTCAGCAGGATAATGTAAAAGCAAGATGCATCCCCATTCATTGCCTAAACAAGCTCAGCTTAACTCTTTCATTTGGGATGTAACTGCTTACCAGGGCGGATGAACTACAAAAACTAGAGGTGTTTAGAAAATCCAAGAGAGGAATATTTGCTGCCTGTAAAAACATTATTGTAGTAATAAATTTAAATTTAAAAGTTGTAAAAAGTTTAAAACTTTAAAAATGTTTACATATATTTCTTAAAGTGACTGATTTTCATGCTAAACTCACGGGTCAGATTATACTGTTTATATATGTACTAGAGACAGATATATATGTCTAGATTCCATATTAAGTTTAAAAATTAATGAGAAGTAGAATCTATAGATTGTATCTTACTAAATTTTGTATACCCTACATATAAAAGCAACCTTTTGAATGTTTTATAGTTACAGCCTATGCAGCTCTGGGGAGAATGGTGCTAGCATGTGGCCAGTCTAATCCATCATAGATGAATATTATATTGCATGCTGCAAATGTGTATGTGTAAACAATACATTGTGTATTTGGCACCAACTAAGAGATGCTTACTCTCTTGCTACCTTCAGGAGCTTTAGGTGGCTTGTCAGCAGTTCCTCGTGCACCTGCCGCTTACAGAAACTCGGTAGGCGCTGTGGTTAAGGATACCGCCTTTGCAAATAAACCGCTCTTCTATTTATTATGTGTGCACTCTTGGGAAAGTTTTTGTAATCTTTCTGTTTCTCAGTTTTTTCACTAGTAAAATTGTAATTGTAACATAACTGGTATTGATATTATAGGACTAATGTGATAAAATAAGTTAATTACCTTGCTACCTACATGGAATAATTTTTAACCAGTGCCTGGCATATAGTAAGCACTCAATACAGTTAGTTAGTTACCATGTTAGGAATGAATGTAATGCTATGATTAGAGAAGAATAGAACAAGAACTTAGGTCTTATATGTATCCTGATAATGTTTTTAAAACGAGAATGTGGGCACTTTTCCAGTCATAAATGAATTTACTTTCTTGAATCAATAGTAACCTGTCAGTATCTTAAAACTCCATGTTAAATGGAAAGAGATTTACTGTTTTGGTGTGAAGCAGTAATTCAAAGAAGTGGGTTGTTAAATACTACCTAGGTTCTTCCTATCACATATCAGAATAATTTCTGTCTTGGGAAAAATAGCTATTTTAACCTAAATAAACACTGTTTCAGGTTCTAAGTATTTCTAACATTACAATGCAAGATGTCCTTCAAAATTGGATTCGGAAGAGTAGATGCATATTTAAGTACCTTTGATTCTGATCAATAGGCTTCAAAAAGTATGCACATTTAATTTAACCTTTATAAAAGTGGATTTTAGAGCGTTCGTCAAATTTATTTACCAATTGAAAAAATTTGTATTTTGATTAGGATATTGTTAAGACAAGGAAATAATATACTGCATGTACCCTTAGATGTTTATGCGAGTGGGGGAGAATGCGTACCACTAAAAACAATATGTATTAACCAGTAAAAAATAACTAAATTCACAATATTGCATCACTATCCTATGGCTACTGTAACAAGTTACTACGAATTTGCCAACTTCAGACAACAGAAATTAATTTTCTTACAGTTCTGGTGACCAGAAATCAGTGCTGTGGACTAAAATCAAGCTGTTGGCAAGGCTGTGCTCCCTTCAGGGGCTCCAGGGCAGAATCTATGTCTTGCCTTTTCCTGTGTGGAGAGCTACATTTCTTGGCTCATGGTGCCCATCTGTCTTCAAAGTCAAAGGTATAGCATCTTCTCTCTCTGACTCTGCCAGTCTCTGTTCCTGTCACATGGCCGACTTCTCTTATTTGTAGTCAACTGGCCCTGTGACTTTCTCTTGTACAAATACTGTGATTATATTTAAGTTTAACCTGAGGATAATCTCTCTCTCTCAATATCTGTAATTTAATCACAGTGCAAAGACTCTTTGTCTTTTTCTATGTGCTGTAAGAACCACAGACTCCGGGATTAGGATCTGGGTGTTTGTGGAGCCACTATTCAGCTTACCACTAGCATAAAAATACTATGGGGGAAAAAGCTAATCTGTCAGATATTGCAGTCAAATTATTACTCTGGTTAGCATTTTTTAAAAGGCCAGGGATTTGAGGGAAAACCCATATAGTTATAGCTTGTGCTGTATAAATCAATAGCAAAAAAAAGTTTTATTCAGGGATATTATTAAAACAGCCAACAAATATAAATTGCTATAATTAATTTTGTATTATTTATGTTTATTTTTAAAGTCTATTCATTTTCTCAATTTTCTTTATTTTAACAGTTGCAAGGATAATCACAGCAACAAAAACTTGAAATTTGTTACTTCCATAAATTCAAGAAAATGATATCTTATACTTGCAAACATTTCTTTGTTTAACTGTCATTTTGGGGGTAAATTGTTTATACATGCAAAATAAGTTCTAGCTAATTAGAAATTAGAGTATGAAGCAATCAAGAACAAAAATTTGCAAATTAGCCTTGAACGTGATGTTTATGAATGAGTGGTATGTTAGTCCAGGTTGCTGACATAGAATAACATAGACAAGGTGGTTTAAACAACAAACATTATTATTATTGTTATTATTATACTTTAAATTCTGGGGTACATGTGCAGAATGTGCAGATTTGTTACATAGGTATACATGTGCCATGGTGGTTTGCTGCACCTATCAACCTGTCCTCTACGTTAGGTATTTCTCCTAATGCTATTACTCCCCTAATCCCCCACCCTCTGACAGGCTCCGTGTGTGATGTTCCCCTCCCTGTGTCCATGTGTTCTCATTGTGAGTTGAGAACATGAGGTGCTTGTAAACAACAAACAATTTTTTCTCATAGTTCTGGAGCCAGGAAGTCCAAGTTTGGGGTGCAGCATAGTCAGGTTCCTGGTGAGTGTCCTCTTCCTGGCTTACGGATGGCTGCCTTCGCCTGTGACCTCACATGGCTAGAGCGAGGGAGCCCTGATCTCTCTTCCTCCTTTTATAAGGACACTAATCCCATCATGAGGTCCCCTGCTCGTATGTCCTCAGATAAATGTGATTACCCCCCAAAGGCCCTACCTCCAAATATCATCACACTGGGGATTAGGGCTTCAACATAGGAAGTGGGGGCAGGGATACATAAACATTCAGTCTACAAGTGGAAAGCAAATGCCTCCTAAAATGTTTGCCTTCAGAAAGTGGATTATACTACAGATTGCTTAGAACAGTGGTCCCCAACCTTTTTGGTACCAGGAACAGGTTTCATGGAAGGCAGTTTTTCCACAGACATGGAAAGTTTTGGGTGAGGGATGGTTTTGGGATGAAACTCTTCCACCTCAGATCATCAGGCATTAGATTCTCATAAGGAGTGTGCAACCTGGATCCCTCACATGTGCGACTCACAATAGGATTCCTCCTCCTATGAGAGTCTAATGCCCCCGCTGATCTGACAGGAGGCAGAGCTCACTGGGTAATGCTTATTCACCTGCAGCTCACCTCCTGATGTGCGACCTGGTTCCTAACAGGCCATGGATTAGTACCAGTCTGTGGCCTGGAGGTTGAGAACCTCAGAACATGTAGTTAGAATTAAAAATCTTTGAAACCCATTCTTAAACCTTCAATAATTAGCATCCAGTTTGTGCCATTTCTTGAACAGTAATAAAAACTATTGACTTTTTCATTTTTAATTTTTGAGGGAAATCAGTGAGTCATAAAGAATGACAAGAACAATAACAACTATATTCTTAAAGTTATAAGCATGAACATATTCAAAATTTGTTTTCTATCACAGGGAATAAAATGTTTAATATTAATAATTATCATATTGAAAAATTGAAATGGCATACATCTGTTCATTACAAAAATGTAACATTAGTCAAGTGCTAAAAGCTTAATAATTGTATTTCTGAGTGCACTGTAAAAAATTGAAAAAAAAGTAAATTGTTTTTCTTTTCATAGTGAGGGGGCTTTGATTGAGTTAATTCTTGTTGCTGGTAGTCCTGATATTAGTAACTTTTTTCCATAGAGTAATTAAATAATATAACTGGGTGGGTAACTACTATTAGCCATGGTTTTTCTAATTAATCTGTTAGTTTAACAAGGGATATCTACTTCTTAACAATTATCTTAAAATAGGTAATAACAATGGAAGTCTTCATAATACTTCATAAAAACCCAGCCAACCCTTGTGAATTAATTTAATTTGCTTAGTGGAATCTAGATGACCTTCATAAAGTATCCTGTAAATTTATCTAGTCATGTTCTAAATAAGAAGCTTAATCAAGCTGTAATACAAGAAACATCATTTTCTTTTCTTTCAAATTTCACTTGGTTAGGAAAGGTAAAAAGATACTACACAATGTGCAAAGCCGTATAATATGAAAGCTCCTTCATTTAGGCCATGCATTCTGCAGCTTTCATTCATTTTGGGGATGAAACCTATAAATAAATATATGTGTAAATAAAATACAGCATTTTCACTTAGATGATTCTAAAGTTGTCTAGTTATCTAGCAAAAATGGCATGCATATGTATGCATATATGTATATACACACATATACATGTGCTGTATGTATGTAATAATGTATACATATACATAAGTATGGATGGTTGCAAGCATTTGTTTAATTTCTAGAGTTCTGAGAAACATGGATTTTGACAATGTTGTCAGTGTTATCGTTGTTTTTATGGAAAAGTGGATTTTTGGAAGTTCTTGCTCTATTTTTCCAGATGTGTTCTTCCCTTAATCCTTTCTTAATACAGACCTGTAGAAGTATAGGTCAGTCTTCAGAACTTTGAAAGATCTAGAAGTCATATTTGAAGTAAATTTTTAAAACCAAACATGTTTAGAAATCTTAGAACTCAATAGTATATTTTCACAGATGCTTAATAAGATGCTACTTTTGCTTCATTAAGGTTGAGATATTATAATGAAAAAAAAATAAGCAACTTAGATTACTAATGATAATCCAGAAATCTTACTTTTTTCCATTAGATATTCTTTATCTATAAAGACTAAATTCTTCCCACTCTTCAAAATCATTGGTGCCCAAGGATGAACTGGAAACACAAAATAATACTCAGGAACATATATAATTTTATTTATTCATGCATACCAGAAATTCTATAGGATAGTAAATTTCCAACAGAAACTCAGATACCCGTTTCCTTCAAAGAAGCATTATGTGAAATGAATTGATTTCATTTGGAATTATTTTTTCTTTTTCTCACAAAATATTTATATTAAATTAGTAGTTGTCAATTTTATTTTGTTTTTAGGTCAGAAATAATTTAGTATGAGTGCACAGAAATGTACAACTGCTACATTATTTGACATTTCTGAACTTACTAAATGTACTCATCAGTACATAAAAATGATGTAGTCATTATGAGTATTTTGATCTTTCTTTTCAGTCTTAAGCTATATCCACAAGTAGAAAGTGTTATTGAGAAATACTGTGCTCTTCTACATGTGAATGCTTTTTAATTTTTGGAGGTGGCTGGACTTTTTGTGGGTTTTTTTGCAATCAGTCCTTCAACTGTGGACATCACAGTTCCAACGTATTTGAAGTCAGTTATTTCTTGACTCTTGATCCTGGATCTATGAGGGTGTTAAAAGTAATACTAATCCTCCTTTGATCCCTAAATTCTTAATTTTCAGCTCAAAGTTATGACTGAATTGTCATTTTCCTAACGTGCCTAGCAGATTGTTTCTGGAATGAAGTGTAAAAAAGGAGAAGGAAATGTACCAATACTTTCTAGCAGAGATCCAAATCCTCTCCTCTTCTATAGTCATCACCATACACGTAAAATTGCAATTCATGATATGGACATACGGGCTTGTTAATAAACTTGACTCATCCTCTGGGCAAGGGTTGTGATAGTCCCTTGCACAGTTAGTTTTGGCCACATGATTTGGAAACATTATTCCTGGTTAATTTTCCTAAAATATAAAGTGAATTGCTGCAGGTATGACTGAATAAGTTAACTACTGTGGTGGCCCTGGATCAGGGACACTGTATATCATAAGGTTAGAGAACATCCATTGCCAGCAGGGTCATCAGAGTGACATCATCAAGTATTGGGACTTGCTGAATTATTGAAAACTGATTAGTACAAGTAGAGCTAATGTTTTCATCTTGGTTGGCACGTTTTTAAAGGAAGGGAAAGAAGCTCATTTTCCTTGCTCATATTATTAATTCTCAAAGCTGCTAATATTTTCAGTTAATACGCAATAGTTTGGTCATATCTGTAAAGCAAAGTCCTCATATGAGCATATTTTTAGTCTTAATAATTTCCTTTATGAAGTAGAGGCTAAATTTGTTTAAACCTGTGATATAGTTTGGTTATGTCCCCACCCAAATCTCATCTTGAATTGTAGTCTGCACAATCCCCACATGTTGTGGGAGGGACCTTGTGGAAGGTAATGGAATCATGGGGATGGTTACCCTCATGCTGTTCTTCTGATAGTGAGTTCTCACGAGATCTGATTTGTTGTCGTTGTTGTTGTTATTGTTGTTTGAGACAGAATCTTGCTCTGTCGCCCAGGCTGGAGTGCAGTGGCACAATCTTGGCTCACTGCAAGCTGTGCCTCCTGGGTTCACGCCATTCTCCTGTCTCAGCCTCCCGAGTAGCTGGGACTACAGACACCCGCCACCACACCTGGCTAATTTTTTGTATTTTTAGTAGAGACGGGGTTTCACCATGTTAGCCAGGATGGTCTCGATCTCCTGACCATGATCCGCCCACCTAAGCTTCCCAAAGTGCTGGGATTACAGGTGTGAGCCACCATGCATAGCCGATCTGATGGTTTTACGAGGGGCTTTTTCCCCTTTTTGCTGGACACTTCCCCTTACTGCTACCATCTGAAGAAGGATGTGTTTGCTTCCCCTTCTGCCATGATTGTAAGTTTCTTGAGGCTTCCCCAGCCATGCTGAACTTTGAGTCACTTAAACCTCTTTCCTTTATAAATTACCCAGTCCCAGGTATGTCTTTATGATCAGTGTGAAAATGGACTAATACAACCTGTCTGACTCTGAGCACCTAGGAGAGGTCAATAAATAGTTCTAGTTGAATATCATTATAATACTTAGGACAAGTTGAGCCTTCCTAGAAGAATCATGACAAATATTTCTAGACAGGAAAATAGAAATTCATTAGCCAAACTTTCATTTTTTTCATATGATAAAACTCAGTTTAATACAAAACTTTTTCTAAACATCGTTGATGAGGATGACAACTGGGATTTGAGATTTTGTCTGGTAGGGCTAAATTGAATTCTGGTTCTCAGTTCTCTCTATATCCAAGTTTATGTTATTTTGTCTGCATAATGATAACTTAGTTTATTTACCTGTGTTATGGAATGTATGTGTACGTAAGTGTGCATTTGTGTGTATGTTCTGATGGCTATATTCAATGTTATGAATCCATCAGAATAATTCAACTGCTCTAAAAATCCTGTGCTTCACCTATTCACCACCCTCTTCTTTCCAATGTCTGCAACCACTGATCATCTTACCATCTCCGTAGTTTTGCTTTTGTCAAAGTGTCATAGGTTGGAATAATACAGTATGTAGCCTATTCAAATTGATTTCTTTCACTTAGTAATATTCATTTCATGTTCTGCCATGCCTTTTGATGGCTTGATAGCTCATTCTTTTTCATGTAAAATAATATTTCATTGTTTGGATGAGCCATAGTTTATCCATTCATCTACTGAAGGACATCTAGGTTGCTTCACGGTTGTGGCAATTATGAATACAGCTGCTATAAGCATCTTTGTGCATGTTTTGGGGAGGACGTAAGATTTCAGCTCCTTTGAGGAAATACCAAAAAGTGTGATTGTTGGATCACATAATAAGAGTGCAGTCAGTTTTTTAAGAAACCATCATACTGTACTCCAAGTGGCTGTGCTGTTTTGCATTCCCACCAGAAATAAATGAGAATTCCTGTTGCTCCACCTTCTCTCCAGTATTCGGTGTTATCAGTATTCTGAATGTTGACCACTGCATAATACACTGCAGAGGTGTATTATGGTATTATGTTGTTTTAATTTGCAGTCCCATGATGGCATATGGTATGGAGCAACTTTTTATATACTTGTCATTTATACATCTCCTTTCATGAGATGTAAAGGTCTTTGGCCATTTTTTAATTGATTTATTCTTTTTCTTATTGTTGAGTTTTAAGAGGAGATATATATATATATATGATTTATATGTGTGTGTATATGTATATACCTCTGTTATTATAGGTTGTCTTTCCATTCTCTTAACAGTATCTCTTGCAGAGCAGAGATTTTTAGTTTCAATAAAGTTCAGCTTGTGAATTTTTTTTCATGAATAATACCTTTGGTATGTCTCCACAAAGTCATCATCAAACCTACAGTCATCTAGATCTTCTCCTACATTGTCTCCTAGGAATTTTAAAGTTTTGAATTTTACATTTAGATCTGTCATACATTTTGAGTTAATTTCTGTGAAGAATTTAATTTCTGTGTTTAGATTTATATTTTTGTCTGCTGAGGTCTAGTTGTTTTAGCACCATTTGTTGAAAAGGCTATCTGTTCTCCACTGTATTGCCTTTGCTCTTGTGTCAAAGATCAGACTGTATTTATGTGGACCTGTTTCTGTGCTCCCTATACTGTTTCCTTGATCCACTTGTCCATGCTTTTGCTAATACCAAACTGTCTTGATTACTGTAGCCCTATCATAAGTCTTGAAGTTGAGCAGTGTCAGTCCTTAAACTTTGTTCTTTTCCTTCAATATTGTGTTGACTAGTCTTAGTCTATTCCCTTTCCATATAAACTTTAGAGTCAGGTTGTTGATATTTACAAAAATAACTTCCTGAAATGTTGATGGGGATTATATTGAAACTATTGGTCAAGTTCAGAAGAACTGCCATCTTGACAATATTGAGGCTATCTATCCATGAACATGAGATCTCTCTCCATTTATTTAGTTATTTCTTGATATCAAAGTTATGTACTTTTTCTTATATAGGCCTTTTGCGTATTTTGTTTAATTTATATCTAAGTATTTTATTTTGGAGTGTGCTCATGTAAATGATATTGTGCTGTTAAATTCACATTCATTTATTCCTTGCTGGTATATAAGAAGTCAATTGACATTTGTGTTAATCTTGTATCACACAATCTTGCCGTAATCAGAACATCTTATCATGTACAAAGAGACAGAGTATTTCATCTTTCCTAATAACTGTAACTTTTCTTTTTTTTTGTATTATTATGTTATATATGACTTCCAGTACAATTATAAAAAGTTGTGGTGAGAGGAAGCATCCTTGCCTTCTTCTTGATCTTGGTAGGAGAGCATCTAATTTCTCATTATTAAGTATGATGCTAGCTGAAGGTTTGTTGTAGATAGTCTTCATCAAGATGAAGTTCTCCTCCATTCCTAGTTTACCAAAAGTTTTTATCATGAATATGTGTTGAATTTTGTCAAATGCTTTTTCAGAATCCATTCCTATGATTGTGTAATTTTCCTTTGTTATCTTATTGAGTGATTGAATATTTTAATTGTTAATTTTTGAGTGTTGAATCAGTATTACGTATCTGGGACAAGTCCCACTTTTCTGTGGTATATAATTCATTTGATAAGTCATTGGCTATGATTTGCTAATATTCTACAAAGAATTTTTGCATCAATGTTTATAAGAGATATTTGTATGATGTTTTCTTGTAATGCCTTTGTCTGGTATTGGAATTAGTGTGATACTGACTTCATAGAATGAGTTTGTAAGTATCACCTCTCTTTATATATCCTGAAAGAGACTGTAGAGAATTTATATAATTTCCTCCTTTAATGTATGTTAGAAGTTATCATTGAACTCATCTGGATCTGGTATGTTTGGTTTTGGAAGGTTATTAATTATTGATTCAATTTATTTCTTAGGTATAGACAGATTCAGATTGTTTGTTCTTGTACGAGATTTGACAGGATGTGTCTTTCAAGAAATTGGCCCATTTTATCTAGGTTATAAAATTTGTTCATAGTTATTCCTTTCTTATCCTTTTAATATCTGTGACGTATTTACTGATGTCTTTCTATCGTTTCTGATATTATTAATTTGTGCCCTCTCTTTTTTTAATACCCTTACAAGAGTCTTACAGATTTTATTGATCTTTTAAGAGAGCTAGCTTTTGGTCTTACTGGTTTTCTTTATTGATTTCTTGTTTTCCGTTTCATTGATCTCTGCTTCAACTTACATTGTTTTGTTTTTTTTTTCTTTCCTTACTTTGGATTTTATTTGCTATTTTTCTAGTTGTATAAGGTATACATTTAGATTGTTTGTTTTATATATCCTCTTCTCCGATACATGCATTTCTGTGGTTTGAATGTTTGTCCCCTGCAAAACTCAGGTGATCATTTAATTGCTACTATAACAATATTAAGAGGTGGAACCTTTAAGGGGTAATTCGGTCATGTGTGTTCCATACTTATGAGTGGGATTGGTGCCATTATATAAAGGTGAGTTCAACCCCTTTTTGCTGTCTCTCTTTGCCCCCCTTTCATGTAATGACACAGCAAAAAAGGCCCTCACAAGATACTAGAATCTTGATCTTGGTCTTCCTAGACTCTAGAAATGTGAACTAATAAATTTCAGCTCATTATAAATTACCTACTCTGCAGTAATTTTAACTCAAATATGTATTGAATGCAATCAATTTCATCCAAACACTGCTTTTACTGCATCCTAGCCATTTTTAATCATGGAATTCACTTTTATTATAGGCATGTTTAACTTAGCAAGATTAATCTGAAACACACTAAAACCACATTTGCTCACTCTCAAATATTCCATGTGTTCTGTCTCTGATGTGTTAGCTTTTATACTGTATTTCAGAAGAAAGTTCTATTTTTTATACTTTCAAATCTTTAAATCCGACCCTTGGAAATCATTGATGTCTCTATTTTCTCTGTAAATATAGATTAAACATTTATACTTTTTCCCGTAAGACTATATTCTAATATTTTTTCCATGTTTAGTCACTGCCTTGGCCTTTCATTTTTTTCTTTTCCCCTTTCTTCCTCCGTTTTTCCTTCCTTCCTTATTCTTCTACTTCTCTTCTTTATTAAACGTGTGTTTTTTGTAGTCTCATTCATTTCTCTTTAGATCCTCACAGTGTTTTATATTTTAATCACTTCCCAAGTAGTCATCACCCATTAAAAAAATCATTTCTTCCTCTGAAATAGACCATCCTTTCCTACATGCTTTTTCTATTTTCCCTTTCTCCACACTTCTTCAGCTTACCCACCCCTCATGCCAAAATCCACTTTTCAAAGGTTCTTTTCAAAGATTCTTTAAGTCCAGTTACTTTGACTCATTTATCAACTTTTCTGTTTATCTTTATTAGTTGCTAAAATCCCACTATTAATCATTCCACACTAATATAGAGGCCGACATTTTAACAAGTTCATGTGTTTAAGGAATCTCTTTTTATATTCTACCAAAAAAGGCAATTTTGCCTTTGCTAACACTTAATGTTATAGCTTAATTAAGTGAAATTGTATGGTTTTGAAAGAACAAAGCCAATCTTAGATTGAAAGGCTGAAAATTTGCTTAAACTTGAAAAGAAAAAAAATTACAATTTCAGTGTTAATAAGAGCAGGTGAGAGAATTAAATGCAGGGCAAAATTAGGAGGAAACATTTCTCTCTGCTCACGCAACAACTATAGAATGGCATGAAGACTTCCTCTTTGAGTGGTCTTACAAATGGCATATTCTATATACTATAGAACAACTACAGAATGGCATGAAGACCCCCTCTTTGAGTGGTCTTACAAATGGCATATTCTGTATACTATAGAACAGCTACAGAATGGCATGAAGACCCCCTCTTTGAGTGGTCTTACAAATGGCATATTCTGTATACTATAGAACAGCTACAGAATGGCATGAAGACCCCCTCTTTGAGTGGTCTTACAAATGGCATATTCTGTATACTATAGAACAGCTACAGAATGGCATGAAGACCCCCTCTTTGAGTGGTCTTACAAATGGCATATTCTGTATACTATAGAACAGCTACAGAATGGCATGAAGACCCCCTCTTTGAGTGGTCTTACAAATGGCATATTCTGTATACTATAGAACAGCTACAGAATGGCATGAAGACCCCCTCTTTGAGTGGTCTTACAAATGGCATATTCTGTATACTATAGAACAGCTACAGAATGGCATAAAGACCTCCTCTTTGAGTGGTCTTACAAATGGTGTATTCTAACCTGTTTTATTGTTGTTTTCTAGTCATGGGGATACCCAGTTGCTAAACTGCCTTTAACTCATAGCAGCACTCAATCCCTCATGAAACTCTCATTTCTCCTAATCTTGTCTCAGAAACAGCAACCAATATAGAACTCAGCTGTACTTCCCTTAGATCCCTTCCCATCATCCCTGAGTGGGAACCCAAATTTTATACAAGACACTTCCCTCCCTCATCAGGAGTATCAGTATTCCACTGTTGTTCTGGATTGCCTTCCCTTGGTTCACTGAGTCAATGCATTTGATTTGTCTGATGGTCTTTGGCTAATCAGGTTTTACACTTATAAGAACAGAGACCGTTGGTGTTTGTTCCACTTTGAATCTTGTGCAATATGAGCCGAATAGGGTAGTTATGCTTCCAATGATAGCCACTGTGGCACTTTAAAGTCTAGGAATACAAACAATGCCTTTGCTTTATAGAGCCACAGTAAACAAATATTGGTATTTTCTGGCTTACTGAAATTGGATTGTACTTTGCTGTTGTTTTTTCCTTTGTGTTGTCACATTTTATATAATTTTGCATTTGTAAGACACACACTCGTGACATTAGAAAACATTCTCATGTTTACCACAAAAGTTCTTTTACATTCTTAAAAATGGTAGAGGAGTTCCACATTTCCAGCTGACATGGTATTAATGCTAGAAAAATCATGTTAATATGTAACCAACAATGTATGAAAAGTACAAAGATAAATAGGTGTTACTATTTAGTACAATATGATTATAGTCATCCTGTGAAAGAGCAAAACTATACATGTGCATGTGGGTTGTCTCTGAGGATTAAAATGCTGAGTTTTGATAAAATGATAAACTTTTATAGGTCTGTCATTAACGAAATTGTTTTGATGTCTCTCTAATTAGCTTTTTTCTTTTTTTTGAGTGTGAAATATAAGGGATTACAATGGTTATCCCCAAATTCCAAAATGTAATCCCAGACCTTACAATTCCTATCTCTGTCTCTATCTCTATTTCTCTATCTCTATGCATATGAATATCTGTATCTGCAACTACATCTATATCTTTGCTATGAGTATGAATTTAAATAGACCTGCTGATTATATGAAATTATAACATGTTATATCTAGATTAAAAATAAACATGCAATATCTCTTAAGTTATGAAGTTTTCTATCTCTTAAGTTAGTATTAACTTAATCTGGCTTGGGAGCCAAACTACCTGAGTTATGAAACCTGGAAACTCACTTAATTGCTGGATGACATTAAGAGATTTACTTAATCATTCTTTGCCTTGATACCAGTGAGTGAAGATAAGGCAAATACTAACTGATTCATAAAATATTTTTTGAAGAGCAAATTAATTTATGTAGAAAACTGTGTGAAGAATGGTATGATATACTCTATTCCCTCAAAGCGTATTGTTTATGGTTAATAACAATACTGAAAGTCTGTGTGTGTGTGTGTGTGTGTGTGTGTGTGTGTGTGTGTGTGTGTGATGAAAATAAATTCATATAATTCAGGGCTCAGTAATAAGGTTTCCAGAGGTGTTTAACAACAAAAAGTTCAGTGATATTCTTGAAAAATTTAGAAGACCCAACAGAAAATTATTCTGTTTTCCTATAGTTGACCTGCAATATTCTGCTGTGCTTTGAAAATCAGGATAATAAGATTTTCCTATGTTGATGAATCAGTACATAATAATTAATTTATGTTCTCATTGCTTAAAGAGTAAGTTATAGTTTACTGAGCTTTAAGAAACATCACATGTTCCAATAAAGCTAAAAAATTTCTGAGTATTTTACAAAGAAGCTTCAACATTTCCAGAATTATTAAAATATGATTACAGATAACTAAATTATCAAGCTATTTCTTCCTTTTACAGATAAAAATATTACAGGATAAGCCAATGAAATAGGTTGGAAAACAATATAAGTGCAAAAGTAAGTGATGAAAAATAATAAGGATGAAGTTGTGAGCTTTGAAGCCTGGGTTCTCATGAGCCTCTGCTACTGGGCTTGGCCATTCTGAGACAACAGATTTCTGCTATGAGAAAGTACAATTGGGACTATTACTGTACATTCCAGAACCAGTTTCTTCATTTCTCATCTTTTGTATAACAACCACTTGGGATATGCCATTAATTTTACTTTACGTCAGGCAACACTGGCTTTATTAATTGATTATCTTCAACAGAGCATGTTGTTTCAACAGAGAAGAGGTGTGTATAGGATATGCAGCAACTACTGGGGAAATAATCAGAACATTTCAGACCTTTCTTAAATGTCTGTGAGTTTTGAATTTTCTAAATTATTTTACTTAGAATAAAAATGCCCTTTCTATACCATGCATCAGAGAACAGGCTTAATGTAGATTCTACAGAGAAATTAAAAATAATATTTGAGGAGACCAAGATGGGTGGCTCACCTGAGGTCAGGAGTTCGAGACCAGCCTGACCAGCACGGTGAAACCCTGTCTCTACCAAAAATACAAAATTAGCTGGGTGTGGTGGTGCATGCCTGTAAGCCCAGCTATTCAGGAGGCTGAGGCAGGAGAATTGCTTGAACCAGGGAGGCAGCAGTTGCAGTGAGCTGAGATCGCACCATTGTACTCCAGCCTGGGCAACAAGAGTGAAACTGTCTCAAAATACATAGATAAATAAATAAATAAAGCAAGTAAGATTTGATATTTCTTAAGTATTCTGTGGTTTTTACAGAGATAACTTCTACATGGCTACTTTACTTTAAAACCCTGGGTAAGATCATGTAGGATATAAAATGTTTTAAAGGTTAATCAGGACAAATATTTATTTTGCTTTTGTGCTTGTGGGAAATGAGAAATGGAATATGAAGTTCATAGGCCATTCAAGACCTTAGATTCCAAGAGCTAAAATCACTTTTGTCCTTAGGATAAGTAATGAGACAGACACTCCTTTACTGAGCTCTCTCTCTGTCTCTCTATTTCATCTGCTGTATTTCTCTCTGTTTCTTTCTCTGTATGTGTCTTTGCCACTCTTTCTCTTTTCCTTAAATATTTTAAGATGCTAAATTAAACTCCCCTGTAAGTCATTATTATAAAATTGAATGTGGAGAAAAGAACTGTGAAGTAATTTGCATGAAGGGAAATTCTGTTCAATAGTTATTGATTTTTTCATTTCATAGTTATTTAAGTATATCAGTAAAGCCTGAGGCTAATCTTTTCTTATTATGTGCAATCAGTGTTTTTGTTTCAGATCATGATGAATTTAGTAAAGACTTAGCTTCAGTTATTCTTTTAAAAAGAAATCATTAGTCATACATAACCCAGTTTATGATAATTTGTCAATGAGGATTTTATAGACTTTTAAATTCCAGTATGCAATACATATTTTCAGAATCTAATTTTTTAAACTGAAGAACTATAATATCTACTCAAGAATGTACTCACTGAATCACTTTATGTGTAATAACTGAAACCTGATATGTAGAATTAGACTACAATAGCAAACACTCAATACCAATTTATTCTAAAGTAGATTCATGAGAATTCACGAAAGTTTCATCATGGTTCAATGCTTTTCCCCAAAGACCATTTTTCAACTATGTTTTTGAATATGTCTTGATTGTACAGTTCTTATGAGACAAGGAGAAAAGTATTATGCTGAAACACTCTTATTGAAAGCAGTACCATTATACTTTAAAAAAACATTTGTGTATTTTTTTCAAGCATGTCTATTTTGCTTTAACTTTTTTTTTTTTTTTTTTTTTGACATGGAGTCTCGCTCTGTCACCCAGCCTGGGTGTGCAGTGGTGCGATCTCGGCTCGCTGCAAGCTCTACTTCCCAGGTTCACGCCATTCTCCTGCCTCAGCCTCCTGAGTAGCTGGGACTGCAGGCATGTGCCACCACGCCCGGCTGTTTTTTTGTATTTTTAGTAGAGACGGGGGTTCACCACGTTAGCCAGGATGGTCTCGATCTCCTGACCTTGTGATCCACACGCCTCGGCCTCCCAAAGTGCTGGGATTACAGGCATGAGCCACTGTGCCTGGCCTTTGCTTTAACTTTTGAAGTGAGAGAATAACACCTGGTTTTTTTTAGGATTATGAATTAACATATTAAAACATTAGCATAATCCAGCTTTCTCATTCTCCCTGTCAGTGCACATCACCTGCTGTGTGTCTTGCAACTGATTAAGTAACAAATCCCACCAGGGCAGTGTGCTTACCTCATTTCATTTCAGTTTTTGGTCCCAATTAAAATCACTTTGTCTTATGAACCTGCACAGTAGAATACACTGATCTTTATAAATGTTTTTAACAGGAATCATCAGCACAGTTGACACTAACTGTACCATGCTGGAAAACTGTAAAGAGTAAAACTGACACTCAAAAATGTTTCAAGAAATAGGTAAGTATCACATACCAGTACTTCTAAAAAACATCTGGGAAGTTATGTTTTACTATTACCACCATTGTTTATTCTCAAGATCTATTTTTTAATTAAGGATGCAATATATATAACCTCATTACATGAGGGATCAATGATAATGTTAATTAAATTTCCTTATGAAGAGAAAAAGAATTGCTGAGTGCCGGAAGATGTCTAACTAGCCCTAATCTTTGACTAAATGTGTGTGCCTGTATGTGTATGTATCATAAAATAGCTCCAAATATTTCCATATTTACTCATATGTTTATATGTAAAATACACATATATCCATATATAAATATATAGCATTTGTACATATCTATGCATGCTCCCTCTATATATGTATTTACATATATATAATATTTGTTGGATATAGTAAAAACCAACAAAAAATTTAGCCACTGAGGTACTCATTTACACACTGAAACACATATTTATTTGATTTTAATAAGGAAGTAGCAAAAAGTAATGCTTCCATTAAAAAAGCACAGTGGTAGTTTTGCCCTGTGTCAATGTATCTAACCTGGAACTAAGTTTTCCTGAGTCCCTTTCTCTGTGTGGTTCTGAGTTAGAATTAGCCATAGAGACATTTCATGAAATTTGGATATTAGAGGTGAAGGAGGACCCATTGCTTTCTGAAGCATGATTTCATGATTACACAAGGTGACAGCCAGAGGCAGAAAGGCCAGCAGGGTCCAGCTTGTCCTGGTTCCGTCTTACTAATTAACCCAGCTCTTCTTCCCTACTTCCTTGCTGACCAACAGTGATCTCAGGCCCATTGAGAGGCACAGAGGCAGCAGCTCCCATTAGCTCCCCTTCATGGTTCCACTGTGGCATCTGGACCAGCCGGAAAACTCTGACTTATCTCTAGACCTCAGTGCTTCAAGAGGGCTTACCTGTGACTTCTCTCTGGAGTTCTAGGGGCCCTTTCCAGACCTACCCTTTCCATATTCTCTTTCAAGTGTATATGATTTACATCCTGTAGTCCTTTATTTGGTAATATAGGTTCTGTTTAATTTCACAATGGTTCTGTTTAATTTCAGGAAATGAAGACAATAATTGATATCTAAGAGGCTTTCAAGAGAGTCTCATGCTTTCCATAGAGATGGCAAAAAGTCTGTTATTGTAGCATTAAATCTGAAGAAAGCTCTAGGGAACACACCAGTAGACTCATTTCTTTTATGCCAAGTAGTAATAGAATCCCAAAAAATTATCTTATAATCTCGATTTTAAAAACAATCAGAGTTCAGAGCAAGAATTACAAAAATAACTACCATAATAACGTTAGACGGGAAACTACAGTGCTAACATGAAGGGGCAATGCTAAGTCTCATAGATTTTTGCCACCAATTAATATACACTGAATAGTCTTTCCATAATTGCCATGATATTTGATGCCTGCAGCAAGGCTAAAGGACAAAGCTGCTCATTTCAGTAAAAGTATGTTTGTAGAGCTGTAAGTAATTGGTTTCGTGGGATAAAAAGTAGTAGAGCTCATATGTGTGCTTGACTAAAATTCTGGAAAATCATAATAAAGAACATTTTAAAAATTAATATCTTCAAAAAGGTAAATTTCTTTGCCCTTTATGTGGTTTGTGATTTCTTAAAAAAATCATCTTAATTTCTTAATTTATGCTCATATGAGAATCTCTTAGATAGTTCTTGCCATGTCACCATAGAGATTTTAATTCACAGGATAATATGTTCCTGCCCACATGAATTGGGAATAAATGGAATTCCCACATTTATAAAAATATGTATAAAAAATGTAAGCTTTATTCGGTATTTGTAAAAAATTACTTCTCTACATTTTGTGTTTTAGAGAAGACTCTGAGCTCAACCCCTAATGTGGCCATAAGAAGCCTGAAAGCAATTATGAGGCAAGGGCTTAGAGATGGGAGTGAGGAAGGCTTCTCTGCTGGTTATTTTGCGGTGATGGATTTTATTTTTTTTCCCTTCCCTCTCTCAGAGAAATCATGACACCCTCGAAGGTTGATCAAAGGTTCTCTTTCTGAAAAGACTTCTGCAGGTAAAATGAAGCTGATGGAATTTTAGTCTCACTTGGGAGCTTGCCCTAATTCTAGATGAAGTTTATAATAAGGAGAAAAATAACATATAGGAGGAGATTGAGATTCACTACAAATCTCAGGTCCACTGACACAATGAAAATCTCTTCTGTAAAACAGTCTGAATACAAGATTAAAGCTACTATAAGGCTTTTTTTTTTTTTTAACAGGCTGTGTATCATAGGTGAAATTGATCTAATTTCAGAACCATGATAAAAGCAGCTTTTTAGTCATCAGCTGTGAACTGAGAACTAGAAGACATAGTATTAGTTACATTTTAAAGCAGTGGTTCCTGAATATGTAGGACCAGTATCACCTGGGAACTTGCTAGAAATGGAAATTCTTGGCCCACTGCAGATCAATTGGATCAGATTTTCTAGGGGTAGGATTTGGCTACCTTTTGTAAAAAGGCCTCTAGGTGATGCTGACACATGCTGAAATTTTAGAACCACTCATCAAGGGGAAGAAATATGAATAAGTTTTAAAATATGTACTCTGTGTGTGTGTATGTGTGTAATATTAGGTGTTAGCTGGATTTTTTCCACATTATGGTTCCCTATTAAGGCATCTACTGCCCTCTGCCCTAGAGTGAATTTGTCAGATAGCACTAGAGAAGAGAGGGGGTCAGTTCTTGGCTTTTAAACTCAAACGTCCCAGTTCAATTTGTGAGAATAATTATTTTATAAGAAAATACAAGAAGGAAGGATTAATTTGGCTGTTTGGTTTGAACCTCCTGTCTCTATCTGATCTACAGTATGACGTGACCCTTTCCAGTATGACAAGGATGAAAGGGCCAGAATATGTTCAGTATATTTGTCAGTTCCCTCCCTGTCATGGGCAAAATCCTGTGGCAGCCATGAAAGTATTCCACTTGAGACTGCCGTAGATAGAATGTTACTGCCACAGCTATAGGGAATACTTGTGTGGCATATTCGAATTGGAGTTGAAATTTTAAGCATTCTAGACATAAAAGGGGTATATTTTGAACTTTCCAGTGTGAGCTGCTTTTTGCTGGTGAACTTTCTTCTCAGAACAAATTGCTATTTATCTTCTCAAGCCAAATTGCTTTATTATATGGCATGAAGGTAGGCTGAATAATGGCCCCCTAGAGATATCCATGTCCAAATGCCTGGAACCTGTGAGTGTTTTTATGGCCAAAGGAATTTTGCAGATTAATTAAATTAAGAATCTTAAAATGGAGCAATTATTCTGTAGTTGGTAAATATAATCCCGAGTGTACTTTTAAGGTTGAACTAAGGGGGATTTTACACAGAAGAAGGCGATGTGATGACTGAAGCTATATTGTTGACTGGCTATGCAAGAAGGGGCTGGAAGGCAAGGAATACAAGAAATACAGTCCTAGAAGCTGGAAAAAGCAAGCAAAAGGATTCTCCACTACAGCCTCCAGAGAGACCACGACCCTTCAGACACATTGATTTTGACTCTGTAAAACCCGTTTCTGAATTCTGGCCTCCAAAACTGCAAAAGAATAGGACTGTGCTGTTTTAGGAAACAGGGATCTGAGAGTCTTTCTCTTGGCCAGTCAGTCAAGTAAAAAACAACAATAATTAGTATGTTTGGTGAGAAATCTGATGTAGAAGTGTTTCAGTAATCCTCATTTATAGCCTAAAAAATATTGTACTTCTCTCTTTGAGAATCCTCACTTGCTAAGCTACTTTGTGCATACTTAACTAGAATTCCAGCAGGCCCTGATATAAGGAAACAAACATTTTAATTAGCAAAATTGATTGTGCTAAAATGTATGATAATAAAATGACATGTTGTTGAATTATAAGTATTACATACATACATGCATGCATCGGTATATGATGCGTTTTCTTGTATGCTAATTGGTATTATATGATAAATGTTGTTTTTCAATGCATAACTTCAGGAAACAGTATATCAGAGGAAGAGGGTTAAGACTTACTCAATTATAGCCAGACTTTAGTAAGAGATAGAAAGTACAATCAGTCAGGCTATCATGTCATTGAGGAGTCATCACCTGGACAAGGGTATTCGAAAAGGCTTTTATAAGAAAGTACATTTGAGATCTTACAAGAAATCTTCAATTTCAAAAACCTAATATAATCTTAAAGCGTTCTTCAGGTTAGAGAAATTACCACACAAAATTTGGGAGTCAGGGAGGGTCTGCCCCGATATTTTTCTTTCTTTTTAAAATAATTTCAAATCTTATTTTAGATTCAGGGGACACGTGTGGGTTTGTTATGTGGGTATATTGTGTGACACTGGGGTTTTGGTAGTGAGTACAGTACTCAATAGGTAGTTTCCGGCCTTGTCCCTTACCCTCTGTTCTCCCTCTAGTAGGTCCCAGTATCCATCCTCACACACTCATGTAGTTTGGTTTCTTCTCTCCTCAAGCCACGATACAATTTTTTTTTTTTTTTTTTTTTTGAGACAGTTTTGTTCCTGTTGCCCAGGGTGGAGTGCAATGGCACAATCTCAGCTCACTGCAACCTCCACTTCCTGGGTTCAAGCGATTCTCTTGCCTCAGCCTCCCAAGTAGCTGGGATTACAAGCATGTGCCACTATGTCTGGCTAATTTTGTGGTTTGGTTTTTTTTTTAGTAGAGACGGGGTCTCTCCATGTTGATCAGGCTGGTCTCGAACTCCCAATCTCAGGTGATCTGCCTGCCTCAGCCTCCCAAAGTGCTGGGATTACAGGCGTGGGCCACTGCGCCGGCCACAATTTTTTTTTAAATCTTGGCCTTCCCTGACTTATTTTAAAGTACAATTCACCCTCCACAATCCTCCCATAGCCCTGATGTTTGCTATCCTTCTTTCTTAATTTACTTTTTCTTCAATACACCTATTGTCAGATAATATAATATGAATTTCCTGAGTCCTTTGTTTACTTGTTTCTTCAACTTAAGTATAGAGTCCCTGAGGGCTGAAAGTTTTATCTGACTTAACTCTGGTGTCTATGCAATTTAAATATGGTTGGCACTTAGTAGGTCCTCATTAAAGACTAGTTGAAAGACTAAATGATAAGATTTAATCTAAAAACAAGGAATGGAGTAGTTATATGGTCAAGAAGTTACTCTAGGAGAAATATAATATATATCAGATATAGAAAAAGGGAAATTTAAAGTGGATTATATTTACTTAAGAGTAACCAAAAGCTCATAATAATGGTCGGTAAAGACAGAGCAGTTTACTTATTTTTCATGTAAATATAATGCTTTATGCCTGGTATCGTGGTATACAGTTTCTCAAAGCCAAGTGTGTTCTATATCCCCTACAAATAGATCTTCATTCCCAAGGTCACCAAATGTGTCTCCCCAAGTTCCATCAATAACATAAACATTCCAGCCAAAAAGAAAAAAGAAAGCAGGGAAACAAAAAAAGGAAAGAGAAGAAATTTGCATTGTCTCTATCTAAGGAGACTTCCTGGAAGTTTCTCACACCACTTCTGCTCATATACTTTTGACCAGTATTTTTTTTCCAACTCACACATACAACAGGGATGGTAGAAACTATATTTATTCCTACTGAAAACCAGTATGTGTATTACTACAGAAGAGTGGAGAACAAATCCTGGGAAACAGCTGGTGTTCTCTGCCATACAAAGGCAGAGGGAGTACAAAACATTTTTCTGAGAGTGTAATAATTGGCAATGCCAAGCTTAACACTTAGAGACAGTGGGTAGAAGAATTACATTGAGAAGTAATGAGGACAAGAATCTGCATATTGGTGGTAGGAAGAGAAAAGTCAGATTTATATAATATATATTTTTGAAGTAATATTTAAAAGTGATTTTTTAAAAATTGACTCAGAATGTCTGGGAAAGTCTTAAAGTTGAATTAGAGAATAAAACTAGATCAGCAGGAACAATGCTGAAACTTTAAGAAATAAGAACGTCAGGTTCTATTTCTAATTTATGAGAAACTAATTTATGACAGACGATCATGAGTTTGGTTTAGGTCATGATGAATTTTAGGAATGGAAGAACACTTAGGTATTTGAGAAGCAGCTTTTGTTCTGGGAATGTGGACTTGAGAATCCTTCAATTACACCTTTCAGGTTGTCTAAATTTTACACACACACCACACACACACATACACACATGTTCCATTAAAATTTAAGTATATTATGGAACAGGATAGTGTTGTATTAATCTTTGTGCTGAAGTTATTTCTCAATGAATGTTTGTTACAATGAGTAGAAGCATTAGCTTTATTTTAAGCAAAGAACTTTTACTTGAAATTATCTCGTAAAGTCCTTCACAACTTTCCTCCTCATTAAACATTTTGGAAAGTATTTTCAAAAATACCAGTGTCCCAACATCATCCCAGATCGACAATTTGGAATCTCTGAATTGTAGGGGTAAGGTGTGTTGGGTAAAACCATATTGAAAATATCCATTTATTGCCTCATCCTTTAAAACAATAAAGCACTTTAGGACTATTTTAAGCAGTAGAACCTGGTTAATATTGGGAGACACTAAGACTTGCATATATGTGCCTTTGACAGAAGAATAAAAATAATTTGAGAACTGAACTAGCTAAAAATATCCAGTTTATAAAACTCACTAGTTTTTATATTGAGTCTAGGACACAGGTGTAGTATTTTTATTGATGAAAACCTTGACCTTATGACATATGTAAATATGTTGCATTTTGGCCAAGTTTGGCTTTCACACATAAAAAGTGAGCAGTTTTTTTCTAACATACTTTTCTAACACTTACATTTAAAATAATCCCCAGGGTTCTGTAGCAAGGCACAACTTGTTAGCTAAATCAGCAATTAGCTTTCAGAACTGAAGCCTAAAAATATTTGCTCATTGCTTTGCTTTCTTTCTCCCTCTCTCCCCACACCTTTCTTTCTTCTGTGGAAACATAAAAATTACTTAGGCTTCTACTTTTACATCCACCGAATTTATGTATGTATTTTTACAAATCCAAAGATTTAATTACTTTTAATTCAGGAAATAATTTAAACCATATAATAGTTTTCTCTTTGTTCATCAAGTAGAGTATTCTGTCATAATTGTATTACTTTAGTCCACATTTTTGCTGTTGATTATTCAGGTTTCTAGTTAATTTCAATTTATTTAGAAAGAAAAAAATAAAATATTTTAATAATAACATATAGAACTTGCATCTATGATCAAATGAAATAAAATGTTTCTAAAATTACATTATTTTGGAAATTGACACTCTTTGTGTTAACAAAAGTTGTCATAAATTGTTGTGACATTTCATTAGCTTCTGTTGCCTTTTTTTGGCTTACTTGGGAATCAAACCCACCTGGCAACTCTTTTAGTCAATCACATTTATTAATAATCTCTCATTATTTCAGTTATGATGTTTAAAGGCTTTCAGACTTGAGGATTCAAAAATATCTAAAAGTGAAGTTTTGCATTCTTCATTTAAAGATGATGACAAAGAGCTCTCCTGGGAAAATGACCACCTATGTCCAGTTTAACTGCTCCTGGTCACCCAGATTTCTCAGTGGCACAGTTGAAATGTGTTCACACTTCATTTCCTACTTATTAATTACAATGACTTTCAACTTATTTGACTCCATTTCATATAAATAAAACATTTGTTATAACTGATATTTAGTAAAAAACCAACACTCTGCACTGCATATCTTTTCATTTTTGAATTATATGGAGCCAATGAATTAAATATTATATATCTATCAATAGCAACTGAAATATCCAAACACATATAGGCAATAAAAAGTCTTCAGATTTATGTATTTTATAGTTAACATCTAAATATTACCTGTTATTGACTATTGCATGTAATACTGGCTTACAAAATATTGTAAGCCAATATTTTCCTTACTCATTAAATATGAATAATTATGGTATAAATTAAACCTTGATGGATATTTCTGTTACCTTGATGTGGTAGACATATATGTTCAAACTCATCAAATTTTATATATTAAACATGCATAGTTTTTTGAGTATCTGCTATAGCTCAATAAAGCTGTTTTTAAAAATCATTTAACTCGTGTATGTTAAAGAGAAGAGTTCCTACATTGTAAAAAATATGGATAAATGTCTTACAATTATTTGATTTTCACAAAGAGAAGGTGTTAGTACTGGTAATTATTATTCCATACCAAGAGCATAAAATATTATTTTTGTTTAATGCCTTCTTTGTATGATTCTAATAGTAGTCACAGAAATCTCAGGGTCTTACAAACTCAACTAAGGTTGAAGTAAAATTCTTAACTCCAATTCACATCTAAGTTTTTAAACAAACATTAGCACCTTAAAAGTTTTAAACATATTTCAAAGTATTGTTTTAAAAAATACCATATAATCCCAGTATTCTGGGATTATCTGAGGGGATAAATGTGATTCATATAATATTTTTTTAAATAACATTTTTAAGCTCAGAAATTATAAATAACTTTCTGAGAATCATATTTCTATTAAACTCTAATTCTTCACTAAACCATTTGCCTCTCTCTGGTATTAAAGCATAATCTTAACAAAACCTAATAATTACACTAAACATGTAAACTTCAGACACATTTTTTATGGGTTATCTTGAAGATAACATTGACTTTTTAAAATTTAGTGTCTATCATAAAACTCTGTCCATAAAAATGTTAAATTATTAAAACATAAAACTGGCTTTTATTCTTCAAAGTCATATAGTTTTGTTGTTTTTGGTAACTACACGTGGTAAAAAACTTATTTCCTGCAATAAAGAAAAAATAATTTTGATAATGTTGACAAAAAGAGCATGCACTAAGAAATAATGTGCTTGACATTACATTTTTACAGGTTTTCTTAGTTATAATCAAATACAATGAATAAAAACAAGTATTTCAGAGAAAAAATGCAAAAATTTTGATAAGATAAAGTGAGAATAGTGTAGCTTTTTTTCACCCCCCCCCCCCCCCGCTCCTAATACCTTTCCTTTGGAATTTTTCCAAAACATCTTTATGCTCAACCCAATATTCATTCAATTGTCTTAGCTGAACAAAAGACCATCCAGGCATTAGAACTAAAAAGGTGTGCAAGAGCAAGCTATTAAACTTTTCTTTGTAAACAATCCATTCTCTTGAGAAGGGAGAGCATATTTGTTTCTTTCTCCCCCATCATTATTGTTTTTATGATTCTGTATTTTATGCTTTTACAAATTTCTCATCACTAAGTTTTTTATTTCTTAGTAAACTTGACAATAGAGAGGAAATTTTGTTTTACATAGGCACTATCAACATTTTTACCAGCAAAAGCATGCTTTGAAATGAGAGTCTGTATCTTCTATCCTGTTCGTTAATTTCTATGCTGATTTCCATGGACATATAATTGTTTTGTTTTTTTTTTTTTGTCTCCTTACACTCTTAATTTACAATTTAGTACATTCATCTAAAGAAATAAGACGCTGTTATTTTGATACCAGATGTCAAACTCTTATATGTTAACAAATAATCCTCTTCATTCTGACAGTATGTCCAGATTTTGAACAAGCACCTAAAGCTCTTATGCCCTGTACATGCGATAGACACTATGCTGCTGCAGAAGCTCTTCTTACTGTCTTTAAATTTTTCCTGGGTGCGTAAAACTATGTGGTAACTATTTTCCAATTTTTAACTTTCACAATACCAGTCATTTTCAGAGTAAAAAAGTTATTTAACAAAGGCAGATAGAAAGACCTCAAATCCCTGAGGACCAAAATCCCAATAGATTTTCAAAAGGGAGAAAATTTCTTTAAACTTCATGGGAAAAGTATTTTTAACATAATAGAGAGGCTTTATGCAGTGTTTGACAAGATGGTACTTTTGGAATAGAACAAGAAGAGGAAAATATTTCATATTATAATATTACTGTGTCAAATTCGATGTTGTCAAAAAAGTGACTATCTCTGATGAGAAAAAAATTGTACTGAATTAACATCCAAAACAATGTAAGATTAGAGAGGTCAAAAAAAAAAAAAAAAAAAAAAGAAAAATGAAAACCTCATGCAAAAGTGGCCATCCTGAAACAGGGCTCATCAAAGCTCTCTGCCAATAAACGAAAAGCTCCTGTTAAACTCCCTGGTGAGTGCTCTTTAAGATTGCTCAATTTGGCCCGGCACTGCGGCTCACGCCTGTAATCCCGGCACTTTGGGAGGCCGAGGTGGGAGGATCATCTGAGGTCGGGAGTTCGAGACCAGCCTGACCAATATGGCGAAACCCCGTCTCTGCTAAAAATACAAATTTAGCCAGGCGTGATGGCTCATGCCTGTAATCCCCGCTACTCTGGAGGCTGAGGCAGGAGAATCATTTGAACCTGGGAGGCGGAGGTCGCAGTGAGCCAAGATTGTGCCACTGCACTCTAGTCTCGGTGACAAGAGCAAAACTCCATCTCAAAAAAATTTTAAAAAAGATTGCTCAATTAGATGATATAATAGTAATTTTGTGATTTTGTGAGTGAGTACACTGGGGTGATTCAGAAAAGATGTTTGCCAATGAGTATTTCTCAATAAATCAAAGAAAGCTTAAAATTCCTTTGTTTTCATAGACAAGTTGAGTTTAATCACTGAGTGCTGTCAGATTCAGTAATAACTTCACCAATAAATATAACCATATCTGAACTTTATTTTTTTTAAATGGCAATATGCCCTTGGCTTTATTGATGAAGTTTATCTGTGCCTAACCAAAATTTCTATTTACTAAAATTTATGTAACTTATTTATTTTCTACGTTTTATTTTATTTATTTATTTATTTATTTTTTTTTTTGAGACGAAGTCTCACACTGTTGCCCAGGCTGGAGTGCAGTGGCACAATCTTGGCTCACTGCAACCTCCGCCTCCCGCTTCAAGTGATTTTCCTGCCTCAGCCTCCCAAGTAGCTGGGATTACAGGCGTGCACCACCATACCTGGCTAATTTTTGTATTGTCATTAGAGACAGGGTTGCACCATGTTGCCTAGGCTGGTCTCAAATTCCTGACCTCAGGTGATCTGCCTGCCTCCTCCTAACAAAGTGCTGGGATTTCAGGCGTGAACCACCGCCTCAGGTCTATTTTCTACATTTTCATTTAAATATGTTCGTAACCTTTGAGAAATTCACATGAAAAATTGATATAGCTTCTTCCTTTTCTCTACATGACTTTTTTTTAGAACTTATGCTCCCACATACTAAAATGGAAATAAATAAGTTGAGCAAAAGGAAAGCTGTTCGTAAAGAAAAACAGTTGGATAAAAACTTAATTTTATTGTGACAGGAAAGTGTTTGCTTCAGTTTTAGGGAAATGGGCAGATAGTACCAACTTCTAGTTACAAATTTGTGGGGAGCAAGTCTGAGTGAATTGTTCAAATTTCTGCCGAGCAGAGCTTTAAGCACCTGTCAAATAAATCTAATATGTTTTAAAAGTTCGGTGGTCCTTTGCTGCTTATCTGTAAATAATAAATCCTCTTCGTGTAATTTGTTGTGTGGGTGAATGTTTTATCTCACCAGACTCAGACAAGTGGACCATCAGTGCCTAATGAATTGCTTCACAGGGAAAACTTCCTGAGTCATCTTATGAGGCCAGCATCACCGTAATACCAAAACTGGACAGATACTAAAATAAAATAAAAATAGAGATGATACCTTTTATGAACATAGAAGCCAAAATTTTTGTCAAAATATTAGCAAATTGAATGCAGCAATGTATGGAAATAATTACCTGCCATGACCCCAGTGGGATTTATTCCATATATACAAGGCTGGTTATTCAACATTCAAAAATATTAATTAATGTAATCACATATTAACAGGCTAAGAAAGAAAAATTATAAAATCATACAAATAGATGAAGAAAAAGCATTTGACCAAATCTTACACTCATTCATGATAAAAACTTTCAGAAATAGAAGGGGATAGATCTATCTAGAAAGATATATCTTTCTAGATAATATCTAGAAATAGAAGGGGATCTAAAAATTAAAACAATTGAACTCATCAATACGGAAGTAAAAAGATGGGTACCAGAGGCTGGGAAGGGCAGTGGGAGCTTGAGGAGATGGGGATGGCTAATTGGTATAAAAATGGAAAGAATAAGTCCTATTACGTGATAGCACTATAGGGTGACTTTAGTCAATAATCACTTAATTACACATGTTAAAACACCGTGAAGAGTGCAATAGATTGTAATTCAAAGGATACATGCTTGAGGGGATGGATACCCCATTCTCCATGATAGGCCTATTTCACATTGCATGCCTGTGTGAAAATATCTCATGTACCCCCATAAATATATACATCTACTGTATACCCACAAAAAATAAAATAAAAAATAAATACATAAACGGAAAAGAGCATCCTTAATTAGAAAAATAAGATCTACAAAAAAAAAAAAATTACAGCAAACTTCATACTTAATAGAAATTTGGATCTTTTCCCCTAAGATCAGGAGCAAGGTGAGAATGTTCTCTCTGACCACAGCTTTTCAGCACCGCACTGGAAGCCCTATTAATGCAGTAAGACAAGAAAAAGCAATAAAAGTTATACTGACTGGGAAGGAAAAGATAAATTGTCCTTGTTTGCAGATAACATGATCGTCTATGTAGAAAACCTAAAAGACTTGATAAAAGTGTTCCTGAAATTAATAAAAGATTCGAGCAAGTCTGCAGGATGCAAGATTACTATGCAAAAGTCAGTTGATTCCCATGTACAAGCAGTGAACAAGTAGAATATGAAAATTTAAAAAAATACTTCTTACATTAGAATCCCCCCAAATGGAATTCTTTTGCATAAATCTAATAAAAATATATAAAATCTGCATGAGAAAAACTATAAAATTCTAACAAAAGAAGTCAAAGAACTTAACAAATGGAAAGGTATTCCATGTTCACAGATAGAAAGACTCAGTATTGTGAAGCTATCTGTTCTTCCCTACTCTACTGATAGATTCAATGCAATCTCAAGCAAAATCTCAGTAAGTTATTTTGTGAATATTGACAAACTAACTTTAATGGTTTATATAATGAGGCAAAATACCTAATATGGCCAAGATAATATTGAAGGAGAAAAACAAAGTTGAAGGACTGATATTACTCAACTCCAAGTTTTACCATAAAGCTACAATAATCAAGACAGTGCTGTACCGGTGAAAGAATGGACACATAGACAAATAAAACAGTATAGAAATCCCAGAAATAGATCCAGACAGATATAGTCAACTTATCTTTGACAATGGAACAAAGACGATAAAAATGATAAAAGGATCTTTATACAGATGGCGCTGAAACAACTGGACATTCACATGCAAAAAATGAATATGGACACCGACTGTACATCACGCACAAAAGTTAATCCAACATGTATCACAGATCTAAATCTAAAACCCAAAACTATAAAAATACTAGAATATAACATAGAAATCCAGGATGAGCTAGGGCTTGGCAATGACTTTGTAGATATGACACTAAAGATGGGATCCATAAAAGAAATAATTGATAAACTAGGCTTCATTAAAATTCTTAGAAATTCTGCTTTGAGAAAGACATCGTCAAAAGAACGAAAAGGCTAGTTACAGACTGGTAGAAAATCTTCACAAAAGACGTATCTGATAAAATACTGTTATCCAAAAGATGCAAAGAACTCTTAAGACTAACCAATGAGAGGACAAACAACCCAATTAAAAAAAAAAAATTGGCCAAAGATTGTTATAGACACTTCCTCGAAGAATATGTACAGATGGTAAATTAGCATCTGAAAAGATGCACTACATCTTATATCATCAGGGAAATGCAAATTAAAACAACACCGAGATGCCACTAATCATCTGTAGAGTGGATGAAATTTAGAACACTGACAACACTAAATGCTGACAAAAATGTCAAGCAACAAGTACTGTCATTCATTTATGTTGGGAAAGCAAAATTATACAGCCACTGTGGAAGACAGCCGTGGGGTTCTTAAAAATCTGAACATACACTTACCATATAATCCAGCAATTGTGCCATTTCCTGAAGGAAACTGAAACCTTAGGTCCACTCAGAAACCTGCATACAGATGTTTATAGCAGCTTTATTCATATTGCAAAACCTAGAAGCTTCCAAGGTGTCTTTACGTGAGATAAATGGATAAACTAGGGTGCATCTAGAAAACTGAGTATTATTCAGTGCTAAAAAGAAATGAGCTATCAGGTCCTGAAAACATATGGAGAAACTTAAATGAATACTAAGTGAAAGAAGGCAATCTGAAAAGACTAAACGTTCTATGAGTCTAACTATGTGATATTCTGGCCAAGGCAAAACTATAAAGACAATAAAAATATCATGGTTTCTGGAGATTAGTGGGAGGAATGTTACGAGTAGGCAGAGCACATAGGGATTTTAGAGTAGTGACACTATATTCTGAAGCTAGAAGAGTGGATGCATGTCGTCATACTCTTGCCCAAACCCACAGAATGTACACCACCAAGAGTGAACTCTAATGTAAACTATGGATTTTGAGTGTTAATGATCCGTCAATGTCGACTCAGCAATTGTAATTATTGTTCTATTCCGTTGGGGGATGTTATAATGGAGAAATCTATGTATGTGTGGAGGCAGGAAATACATGAAAAATTTTCCCAATTTCTGTTCAATTTTTCTGTGAACCTAAAACTGCTCTAAAATAAAGTCTTTTATAAAAAATAATGTATAATTGCAATTATATATTAGAATTACAATTAGAAACTAAAGTATTCAAATTCTTGATTATAATTATGTTACCTGGGGGGGTCCTTGCTGCCAGAGCTCCCAAGATGGCGGCAAGCCTCCTCGTGTTCTCTGACCCAGCGTTCTTGGCCTCACAGATTCCAAGGAATGGAATCTTGGGCCATGCCCTGAGCGTTATAGCTCTATTAGAAGCTGTGGGTCACGGAAGGAAACCGTGGAACCCAGTGACTAGTGTTCAGCTCGATTAGGACGAACCCAGGCACTTAGCCCTGCAGGAACAATGGCAAGCCTTTAGCCCCATCTGGAGTGGCAACGGGCGCCTCCCTGGATCAGAAGCACAGTGGACACCTTGCTGGATCCAGAGGGGTGGAAGTCAGCTGCGGGTCTGCTATGGCCGCAAACAGCAGTGGTGGACAGCGACCAAAAGCTCAGCTGGAGCTGTAACAAAACGCGGACCAGAATAGTGCAGTTGCAAAATTCAATAGAGTGAAATAGAGTAAAAACAGAGTTCCTATATAAGGGGAGGGACCCAAAGGGAGTTGCCATAGCCGGCTGAATGCCTGGGTTTATATCCTGACCCTTGTCCCTTCGGCTGTGCTCTCAGGCAATAGATGATTGGCTATTTCTTTACCTTCTGTTTTGCCTAATTAGCATTTTAGTGAGCGCTCAGATTGGTCGTGTGTGGGTTAAGTTGCAAAGGCCATGTTTAAGGTGGATGCAGTCACCTTCCCAGCTAGACTTAGGGATTCTTAATTGGCCTAGGAAATTCCAGCTAGTCCTGTCTCTCAATTAGAAACTAAAGTAGTCAAATTCTCAGAAGCAGAAAGTACAATAGTGGTTACCAGGAGCAAGGGGAGGGGTAATGAGGAATTGTTTCATTGGTATATAGAGTTTCAGATTTGCAAGACACAGACATTCTAGAGGTCTATTTCTCAACAATGTGAATTAGTTAATATTATTGAACTGTACAGTTAAAAATGGTTAAGAAGCTTAAGATGGTTAAGATAGCAAATTTTATGTTACGTATGCTTTACTACAATTTTAAAAACAAAAAGTAAGATCACTTAAATGGCTTTTAGTATAGTCAAAAGATAGACTATGTAATTATATAAGCTGTTGCTTTTCTGTTGAATATTAGGAGTATCTTCACATAAGAGTGTTCTATGCTTAAAAAAAAAAGTATGTCACTAGAGCAGAGCTAGAGTAGATCACGGAAGGATTGTTTTCTTCTCTGCAAAACTCAGCATGCGTACTATAGAATTGAAGGCCCTCCATAATCAATGGAGTTGATTTGTTGATTTTTACTCACCCTGTGTGAAATAATGAATATGAGGAGCTAGATGAAGCAGCCCATGTTGATACTCTCAGGATTGTGTGAAAAGTTGTTTGTGTGTTCTGTGGGCCATATGGATGAGCATGTCAGCTGGCATCAAGGGGTTTTGGTAGGACACTCACCAGGAGGGTACTATGCTGAATAAGAAGCTGTGGTAATTATATTTTAAAAGGAGTGATTACAGTGCTTTTATAAGTTATAAATAATGAAACCTCTTTCTCACAAAAAATATGACATTCCTTGAAAAACTGAAGACAAAACTGATAATTGTACTAATATATATACACCTATATATTCCTATATAATATATATACATGTATTTCTAAAAAGAAAGTGTATCTATCAAGAATGATTGTTTGAATCATTCACAATGAGCCAGGAGAGGTTAAAAATAATTTACAAGAAGAAACAGAAAACCACAATTTATACTGAGAAGGGGAGATGATTAATAAAGACTAACAACATAGGCTGACCTAGATGTTAGAATTACAAGACAAGAATTTTACAGGAGCTATTATAATTAAGAAATAAGAGAAAACATTATTGTAATTAATAAAAAGATAGGATATCTAAGTGTAAAAAGACACTAAAAATGAAGCAAATGAATATTCAACAATGAAAAACACAATACCTGAAATTCACTAAAAATCACTGCACTAAATAATGACAAGTATATATCCTTTTCAAGGATATTAGTTCATTTACCAAAGTTAGTTTTTTGAGGTCAAGAAAAACTGGTTCTGTTGTTCATTGATTTTCTTTTTTAAATTTATTCCAAGCATAGAATATAGAATTTGGATATTCTTAAAGAGGGTAGCTATGTGGACTAGAACATATGAGAATGTGCTGAGTTTTACTAACCATCAGGCAAATTAAAATTAAAAAATGATACTACCACATAAGAAAATATGAGACATAAGACAATAACATATAAGAAATTAACACATAAGAAAATAACGATGATAAAAAAGGTCCTGACATTACAAAATGTTAGTGAGTGCATGAAATGTTCTTATATTTTGCAGGGGGATCTATAAATTATTAAATCAATTCTGAAAACTTTTCAGCAGATACTACTGAGGCTATAGATCTTTTGGCCCAGTAATTCTAGTGGTAGAAACATGCCCAACAGAAAGGTGTATCTATGTTCACCACATAAGTATTTGAATGTACATAATAGCACTGTTTGTAATTGCCCGAACCTGGAAACAACACCAATATCCATCAGCATTGGAAAAGATAAAAAATTGGGTCACAATTATATGCCAGTTATGAAGGACTATAAAGTAACTCAGCAATGAAAATGAATAGACTATTCTTACATGAAAACGTAAAGGAATCTTAGAAACATTATATTGAGCAAAATAGATACAAAGGCGTAGTTGCTTCATTTTATATATACTTCCCTCAAAAAGGCAAAATTATTCCATGGTGTTAGAAGTTATGTTAATGCTAACTCTTGGGACTAGAGTTAGAAAAGGGGCCGTGCAGTCCTTTTGGGAGCTGCTGATGTTTAATCCTTGATCTGTATGCTGATTCTACCTGGAGAATTTACTTAGTGGAAAAAAAACAGTGATCTGTGTACATATAATTATTGCAATTTCAGTATTTTAAAAAATTAAATTTGCTGTCTTGTCATTGACATGAGCCACAAACAGATAACATAATTTGGTAATTGATAGACTTTTAATAAATAAATCATATGTATTATATTCAATAATTATGCCAATTTTGGAGGGATGGGGAGACAGAGTCTTGCTCTGTCTTACTCTGTTGGCAAGCTGAAGGTCAGTGGAGCCATCATAGCTCACTGTAGTGTTGAACAACTGGGCTCAAGCAATCCTTCTATCTTAGCCTCCCGAGTTGCTTTGACTACAGGCACATGCCACCATGCAAGGCTACTGTTTTTTTTTTTTTTTTAATTGTTTTGTAGAGCTAGGTCTCACTATGTTGCCTAGGCTGGTTTTGAACTCCTGAGTTCAAGTGAAGCTGTAGCTTCAGCCTCCCAAAGTGCTGGGATTGCATGAGCCATCACGCCTAACTGCAAAAACATTTTCAAGAGGAGTGTAATATATTTAAGCAGACAAACATGAAAGAGATGTACATGTTAATGAACTAGATGAATCAATACCATGAGAACACTAATCTCAAATCTCTCTAAATAGCATAGATCCATTTATTTTCAATTAAAACTTGTATTGAAATGTTATTGGAATTAGACAAACGGGTTCTATTAGGTTGGTGCAAAAGTAAATTCCTGTTTTGCAATTAAAAGTAATGGACTCAGAGTCATAAATTCACTAAAAAAGTTCATTTTGCTTTCCACATATCAATAATTTTTATAAAAAGAACACAGTTATAATAACATGGTAATGTAAGCTATGGCAATTATGAGGCTGGACAAGAGATAGATAAATCGATATAAGAAACAGAGTAGAAAAACCAGCAGTTCCTATGTGGGAATATGCTTTATGGTATAGCTTCCATTGTAGATAAGCACAGTTTTCAATAAATAGGCCTACCACAGCTAACTACACAGTGAAAGAAAATGTATTCTCTCACATCGTATAGCAAATAAATATCAGCTATTTAAAGCTTAATTGGAAATCATGAAACTATGAAACTTTAAAGGACCATAAAGAAGAATATTTTCGTGACTAACGAAGATTAACGGGTTTCTTAAGCAAGAAACAAAACATACAAATAATAAACAATGATAAAAAATAACATTATAATTAGAAATATCTTTTTATTGAAAGACACAAAATGGAAATTGGAACTTAAGCCCACGGAAAAAGATACAGCATATATAACTAAACAATAAATAATATCTGGAATCTATAAAAAAATTATGAAAATAATTAACAAAACAAAAACAATAGGACAATGGTCAAAAGCAGAATAGCTCACAATGAGAAAAGAGGAGTGGTCAAAAACCACGGAAAGTTTCTATCCTTATTAGCAACTGCGTACATGTAAACTGAAATGCAATGAGATATTTATGTACATAAGACTGACACACAATTAAATGATGCTTTTAAATATTACTGTACCTGTGGACTAAAAACAAATGCTTTTACACTATTTGTGGAAATTTAAATATTCTGACCATTTTAGAGAAGTATTTGAAATAATACAACACCCCAACATGTGCTGGTACTAGGCCTATTTTTCATCTGATCTATTCCTCACCCTTTTGCTGCTCTACTCTGTATCATATGGAGTTTGTTACTTACAAACAGCGCATCCTGTGTCCCAAAGTCAGATGCTGTCCTGCTCAATTACATCCATGGGAAACAGAGGAAAAAGTTTAAAGGGGAAGACAGGGCAGAATTCATTCCCGCCTCAGCAAACGGTAACCAGCACCAAGCATCTGGAAACCTGCCTTCCCATCTGTCACTTTTCCAAAGGGTAGTAGGAGCTTCCTGCTTTGTTATCCTCTTCTGGCTTTACTGCCCTCTGGTAGCTTCTC